>NC_056727.1:1180031737-1180331737 GCF_019279795.1 Protopterus annectens
CTGTAATAAATTGTCAGGTTAACTAGTAAGAGTATCTGGAAATGTTTTGTTCATAGTCTGGTTTATTTGTCTCTAATATAGAATTTAACTTGCAATAAAGCATTATACTCATGCATCTGCTTTTTATAGGCTTTGTTTATTTGTTTATTTATTTACAGTTTTTTACCGGGAAAGTCCATTGGGCCAAAAAGGCCCATTTTCAATGGAGGCCTGGGGATAACAGCTCTATATACATTTATACAATTGTAAATTTACAAGTAAAACATAAGATGTTACATAGTTTCAAAAGAAAATAACAGAAAGCTAGAGGAGTAAAGAAAAAACATATAATAAACAGTAAATATAATTAAACAAAAATTCATAGAGAGCACACAATATAAGAGCATATAGAGGCAGTATCAACAATAACAAGTTGTTTAAGCATAGCATATGACATTTGAGGTTTATACTTGCCTAACTGTATTTAACGATTATAAAGTAACATGATATACTGGGTTGCAAGTCTTACTAGTATATAAGAAGGCATGAAATAATAGAGAATGAATGACATAGGAAAGGAAGAGGTAGGTAAGAATAGAGGAGACGAAATAGTAGAATTAAATAAATGGATGGAGAGTAGGGAAATAGGGGTAAAATAGAGAGAAGTCAGGTAGGGTTAGAGCATGAACATTCCCAATGAGATGAGAGGTGTGACTGGAGCAAGGCCTTAAAGGCAGAGTGGTTGTTGGTAGTGCGAATGTGTGGAGGAAGAAAGTTCCAGAGCCTTGCTAGGGAGAAGGATAATAGAAATTTACCAGGACTGTGTGTGGCTTTATACACTTCTAGCAGGTACTGATTGTTGGACCTCAGTAGTCTATCAGGCAGATGCATTTTGAGGGTAGAGGTGAAAGAGGGGAAGAGGTAGGGTTTGAAGATGAGTTTGTGTGCATTAACTAGTTGGATGTAGGAGAGATAGGCAATTCTAGCCAGTTCAAGGTGTGGAAGGCAATGCAGTGGTGAGAAGAAGATTTGCATCTCGTAGCAAACTTAGAGATTTTGTTGTAGCAGGAGGCTAATTTTGTCTTTAGTGAGAATTGAAGATTAGTAAGGACAGGGGCACCATACAGGAGGTAGGGAATGAGGTAGGTGGTAGAGAGGGCTGAGGTTTTCAGTGGTCGAGAAGAGATGTAGTAATGACTTTGATGAAAGGGGGAGGGTGAATGATGAGTGAAAGCAGGGAGATGATCACTAAGTGAGTCAGGAACCGTACCACTCTTAGAGATTAAGTAAGGGTGAGAAACTAGTATCCAATCCAGAATGCTACCATTACAGTTGTCTTGAGAAGGTCTAGTAGGTGAGTTAATTAGTTTTGTGAAATTATAAAGGCTTATATTCTGGGAGGTAGTGGGAGATTGTTTAGTAGTCCAATTAATATTAACGTCACCTAGGATTATAGTTTCGTAGTTTATGTTACATGAGAATAAGAAGAGGATGTCCTATAGAATGGGGATATCACCTGGTGGGAAATGTGATGAAGGTTTGCTGTATAAAATAAATCTTTGCTCAACAGACATAGGCCATTAAGGGCTACCCCTACAGGGGGCATTTAGACCAGAACTCAATCAGATTTTATATAGTGAAAGAGACTCCCCAGCCATAACAATTTCCCTGTCAGACATCAATGTTTAGACAAGGAATTTTACAAGTACTGCCTTGAGCACAAAGATCAAAAATATCCAAAAATGCAAGTGCCAATTGCATGTCTGCCTGCACAATGTGAATGTTTATTAAAGTATTCAGCAGAGTAGGATCTCCAGTCTATTATATTTAAATAGAAAAGAGTAGGGGAATGTCAGAAAAAGTACTGATAAGCAGAGGTCCATCATCACCTTTTCCAAAATACGCCAGTTTTCAAAGGTTCCTGTTTGGGACACTTAATACGTTACACTCTTAATAGTTCATTCTTGCTTGTTGCTCTCAGTATAAGTATGTAAATACCAACATTTATAAACATTTTGACTGACTGGAGGCCTGCCTATACTCTTTAGATTTATAGCAGCTATCTAACACACCCACAGAAGTTTGAAACAAGGCAATACCTACAGTAGAAATTATTGCAAACATTACTCTATTGTTCTGAAAAAAGCTTCTAATCTGGATTGTCTTTCAATAAAGTCTTATAAACTAGACTCTGAAAAGGTGATGCTTCTCTTCACAGTAGAAATGTTTTGAGCCACCTTAGTGCTGCTCCTTAGCCTGGGAAAGAACCTGTTGAGATATTCTTATGCAGCTGTATATTATTGACTAAATTATTAATCAAGATCCTGGTCAAGGTAGTAGCCATTCTACTTAATAATATTAGTCTGCCTATAGTAAGAAAAAATCAGACAGCTTTTTTTAGAGCAAGACACTCCTATTCTTGTCTATAGTTTCTGGCAGACTCACTTGCTTTGTTTATAATATCTGAGAGACAGTAATGTTAGCTATCATTAGATGAGGATAAGGCATTTAGTTGTATAAGGTGAACCTTTTATTTTGTCACAGTAAAATGGGGTAGTTTCATGAGATATTGCTTACTTGTTTATTTGTGGGATGGTGGATTAATTAATCCATGTGGACACATCTCAGCCAATGCCTATTGCATAAAACAGCAGAATCTAATTATAATACAATGACACATAGTGATTATATAATATATAACTTGCATGTTCAAACTGTATATACAAATTAATAAATCAAAAAAAAAAGAAAAAATCAACGAAGTGATACGTGCGTATGGCAGTCTTCTCCTAGAGAGTGAAAGAAATTGAAATTAGCAGGTCAAATGATTAATATCAGCAAGGTTAACAAAGTGATTTTAAATGTCAAAAAATGTATAAATAGATCTGTTTTTTTAAAGACAGAAGCTAGCAGCGAATTAAGGAGTTTGAGTTGTCTAACAATAGTCAGGAGGTCATTCCTTGTCTTGTGTCCAAGAAAAGAAAAAGAGTGTCCCCCTTTTAGGTTAATTTATAGGTTCTTTTGCACTTATCCACTATTGCATTGTTATTTAAATAGTGTCATTGCTGGGCAGTGGTAAAGTAACCCCTTTGAGGAGCTTGACCAGGCTCAGCAGGCATGATCTGTCTTTTACAGGGATGAGGTGGTGTGCTGTTACAAGTTTATCTTTATCATTGTTTATTAGATCAGTGATAATCCATTCTATAATCTTGAAGGTAAACTTAGTGAGACTAATAGGTCAGTAATTTCCTGGATTTGTATATGAAGCACCTTTAAGTAAGGTCACCACTATATCTGTTCTCGATAACTTAGGAATGAAAACAACAGAGGTGCTTAGGTTGAAGATTTGATTAATGGTTTTGCTAAAAGGGACTTTTTGTTTCTAAACAGATATTCAGGGATATTGTCATGATCAAAGGAGTGGATATTTTTTAATTTTAAAAACAATAAAAGGAATTGATCCAAAGATATTTTGGGGAAAAAAATGTGGAGGCAATTCACAAAAGACAGAGGAGAAGGTGTTGCACTTAAATTAGAAGGAACCATTAGTAATGTCTTTGTGGTCACAGATGGAGGTAATGGTAGAGAAATATTCAGCGTAAAATTGGTGGATACTTCAGAGTTTTGGAATACAGCTTAAAAAGGCTTTAGGGTTGTTGTCTTTTGAATTATTAACAACCTAAAGCTCATAGTCAGCCTTCCATCTCTTAATTGTATGTTTGAGGAACTAACCAGCTTAGTTAAAATAGTAAATAGGGTCAATTATGAATGAGAATTTTGTATGGGAATAAATGATTATATCCATAGTTATCTGTGAGTACTTAGTATTCTGGGTATGTGAACTGAAAGGGAGGATGAATTAATTTAGTTGGTTTAAGGGACTGCCTTTACAAAATTATGTTTCTTCTTCTTCTTCTTCTTTCGGCTGCTCCCATTAGGGGTTGCCACAGTGGATCATCTGTTTCCATTTCTTCCGGTCCTCTGCATCTTGTTCTGTCACACTAACCACCTGTATGTCCTCTCTCACCACACCCATAAACCTTATCTTAGGCCTTCCTCTTTTCCTGTTACCTGGCAGCTTCATCCTTAGCATCCTTTTCCCAATATACCCAGCATCCCTCCTCAGCACATGTCCAAACCAACACAATCTCGCCTCACTGGCTTAGTCTCTAAACCGTCCAACCTGGGCTGACCCTCTAATATACTGATTCCTAATCCTGTCCATCCTCGTCACACCCAGTGCAAATCTTAACATCTTTAAGTCTGCCACATCCAGCTCAAACTCCTGCCTTTTTGTCAATGCCACTGTCTCCAACCCATATAACATAGCTGGTCTCACTACCCTCTTGTAGACCTTCCCTTTCACTCTTACTTGTACTTATCTGTCACAAATCACTCCTGACACTCTTCTCCACTCACTCCATCCTGCCTGTACTCTCTTCTTCACCTCTCTTCCACACTCACCATTACTCAGAACTATTGATCCCAAGTATTTAAACTCATCCACCTTTACCACCTCTACTCCATGCAGCCTCACCATTCCTCTATCCTCCCTGTCATTCACACACATATATTCTGCCTTAGTTCTGCTGATCTTCATTCCTCTTCTCTCTAGAGCATACCTCCACCTCTCTAGGGTGTCCTCCACCTGTTCCCTACTCTCACTACAGATCACAATGTCATCTGCAAACATCATAGTCCATGGGGACTCCTGTCTGATCTCGTCTGTCAACCTGTCCATCACCATTGCAAATAAGAAAGGGCTCAGAACTGATCCTTGATGTAATCCTACCTCCACATTAAATCCATCCTTCACTCCCACCGCAGACCTAACTGCTGTCACATTACCCTCGTACATATCCTATACCACTCTTACATATTTCTCTGACACTCCCGACTTCCTCATACAATACTGCAACTCCTGTCTAGGCACCCTGTCAAATGCTTTCTCTAAGTCCACAAAGACACAATGCAACTCCTTTTGATCTTCTCTGTACTTCTCCATCAACACTCTCAGTGCAAACATCGCATCTGTAGTACTCTTTCCTGGCATGAAACCATACTGATGATCACTAATCATGACCTTTCTTCTTAACCTAGCTTCTACTACTCTTTCCCATAACTTCTTGCTGTGTATACTTACTAACAGAATGGGCAGACAACTAGAAATTCACAGATTTTAAATATTTAAAGATTATTTATTCTTATGATCATGTACACCTTGCTAGCACTGTTCCTTAGACTGCATGTCCTTTATCCAGAGGGGATATCCCAGTCAGTCCTGGAATAAATTTGTGGATGTCCATCCACTCATCCAGGTTCTAAGTGAAAGTAATGAGTCTCACTGCTTAACATGCAGGGAAAGTTTATTCCAGAGGTTTGGAAGGTGCTAGGTTACAAACTTGTCACTCCAATGTATTTTGTTTATCTGATAATGACAATTTAGATTCCTGGTTCTATTGGACTTGCAAAGGTACAAGAGACAGAGGACAACCAGGTCTCTAATGGTATAGTAAGGAATGATAGAGATCTAATCCCAAAGGTGTATAAAATACTAAATAAAGAAATAGAGATTTCAGCCTCTCTTGATAGCTCAGGGACTTTAGTCTTGTTATACTTAGCTAAGAAACTTTGGGATCTTTCTGTCTGATATGTTCTACTCTCTCTCTCTACACACACACACACACACACACACACACACACACACACATATATATATATATATATAGATAGATATGACAGCAATTACTTCTTCAGTCCTGTTACTGTATTATTTTGCCAGTTAGCGTAGTTAAATAAAAGAATTTCCTGACAACCAGTGTAAGTAGAACCATTGCACAGACTTCTTGCATTATCCAGCCATTGAACCTGAGTCAACTACTTGGAAGGTTAGCTATGCTCACTGCTATACAACCAATACTATATGCAGAACATGAAGATATTAAACTTTTTAAAAATTTAGTTAGAACTCCTTTTTTTAGAATAGCAAGAGTTTACTAGTAAGAGTTTATTCTGAAGTGCTTGAGTGTCTTAGAGTGACTTTCCAACAATTCCCAGTTTACAGTTGTATGCAAACTTTGTTAACCCAAAGTTGAGGGTCTCTGTCTGGAGATCTGAGAATTAAATTTCCAAAAGGAAATCACTGGTCATGTTCATGAGTGCCTGCATCTCAGACTTTGATAGTTCTGTCTTTCAGCCAGTTTTTATCCATCTTGCCACATGCTGGTCAATTTTTAAAAATTTTGCTTCTGTGTAATGCCAGAATGGGGAATGGTGTTGAAGGCTTTAAGATACACTGTATACATTGCATGGCCTCCACAGAACTATAGAAGTTGACCATATTCAGTAGACAGAATCTATCATTCACAAAGCCAAACCACTGAGGGTTAAATGTAATAAAACTCCTCATATTGTAGTTTATGATGTCAGTTATAATGCATTCAATGGTTTTAAAAATGAGGCTTGTAAATCTGATAGGTGTTTAATTTTCTGTAGCATCACCACTAAAGTGTGCTATTAACCAGGGACAAAACCAGTAGGTACATGTATGATAAATGGTTTAAGGAGTGGGACTGCAAGGGCATGTTTAACGCTATTAATTAAACAACTAGCTATATTGTCATGTCCCATGCAGGAAGTATTTTTGATCATGGCTACACTTTTTAAGTGATCTTTAGAGATAATGGAGGAAGTAAGGGACTCAGGAATTAAAGGGCTTTGTTTGAAAGTCTCAGGAGTTAAGTTGGCACTAAATTTATTTGCAAGGATATTGACAATGTTTACTGGGTCAGAATAGCAGGCATCTTTATGAATATGCACAGACGGGTCTATATCAGAACATCGAAGTATTAAAACTTCAAATGTTCTGATATCGAACACTATTCAATGAACACTAAGAATAGTGAAGCTGCAGAAAAGCAATTTCTTTCCTCGGGAAAGAATTTGGTTGGCCTTTTCTGTGGCTTCGCTATTCTTAGTGCTGTGGTGGAAAGTTATGGGTTGGGTTCAGGTAAGTGTGCGATTGTTTGTACATTAGGGTTAGGGGCGGGTTAAATGAGTTAGGGTTAGGGCGCAGGTTAGGTGAGTGTGCGATAGTGACGGACCTTAGGGTTAGGGTTTGGGTTAAGGTAAGTGGGTAGATAGTAGTGTATGTTTAGTTTAGTGTAGCGTTAGATGTAGGAATTTAAGTGTATGTGTGTGGTTGCTGTTTGTTTGATGTGCTTGTGTTGTGTGTATGTGTTTCGGAGCAGCAAATTTTTTCCATGGGAAAAAAATCACTGTTCTAAATGTTCAATATTTTTATGTTTAGATGTTTTGGGGCCGATGAAATAGCATTCGCTATTTTCATCTTTCAATAACGTGATATAAACGCGCTTAGAGCAATGTATGGCATAGCTTCTTAATTTTTTAACATAGCTAAAATAGGATTTATAATTATTGGCTTTAGAAGTTTATGAACTCCTTTAAGGGATTTGACAGTGTTTTTTTTTTTCTTTTTTTAATTTTCGAATTTCCCATGATACTTGGGTTGGTCTGTGACTGCTAGTTCTATGTATTTTTTCTAAATGGGTGTAGAATTCCTTATTAAAGCTTGCTTTGTTGCAGTAAAAAGAGAATTTTGACATTTCATCAAAGAGTAGGTTGAGACTGATACATTTTTAGTCCTTAAATTCAGTAAGGTTCTCTGTAGGAGCTTTTGGCTCTTTAAAGGGAAAGTCACAAGTCTGTGGTCAGACTTCACTGATAAAGGTGATACTGGAGGAGTAGTATAAGAATCATACATATTTGTAAGAATCAAGACAAGAATGCTGTACCACCTAGTATACTTGTTTACCAGCTGCTCAAGATAGCTTTTTTGTTACTAAATCTAGGATTTTTTAGACATATCCTACATTGGAAGAATAGGTATCCAACTTCATCAAGTGCTCGTTAAAAAAAACCTAAAATAATGGAGTGGGTTTGTTTTTGAATAGGGAGAACAATTAGAATACTGTCATCAGAGGTCAAAAAGATATTCTCTAGCACCATATTAGCTGATAATTAATCCTCTTTAGCAAGAACAATAGTTCAATTAGTTCAGTTTGTGTGTCCCTAGGAATGAACCTGGAGTTAAATGTTCCCTGACAAATACAGAGATACCACCACAGTTGCTATTAGGTCTGAAAGCAGGAAATACACAAAACCCAGATCTAGGGGAAGTGGCCTCTTTATGTTTTAGCCAAGTGTCAATAACTATCCATACATGGATGTTTTCCAGATGGAGTTCCTCAAGATCAGCCAATCTATTGTTTAGGCTTTCGGCACTGAGGTGAGCAACTTATCAATTTCAAGAGTGATGCGTTAGTTTAATTGGTATATCCATCACATGGATTCTGAGTAAATACGGCACAAGAGGCATAAGCAAAGGTGAGTATGTGGAAGCCTCGGAGTGAAAGTTGCAAGCAATCCTTCATGAAGCAAGCTGGACTGCTGAACTTCTCATCCCAGGTTGACAAATATTGGATTCCTCTGGAATGACACCAGCTATTTAACCAATTATGGTTATTATCGTGTATTTGTATTTAGGCATCATTTGTGGTGAAGGAAGAATTCCACTTGACCAGTTTCTTACCTGCATTTGTAACTTGCATGAACAGTTCTAAAATGTTTCTCTGCATGTCCATCAGGGTTTTATGTTATGAGACTTTCACTCCCACATGTAGCAATGCCACATTGTAGTAGCATTTGTCAGGTGTTATGGTCCTTAAGTCCCTTAAATGTCAACAATCCTGGAAACTTCAAGAAAACTTACTGCTGTAGCCTTCACCTTGTTCAGTCCTGTGAGGAACAAGTCAGTTTGCCACTGAGTCATTCAGTTTAAGAAATAATAGAACAGGGCAGTATTTTTTTTTTCAAAAACAGTACTCTAGTCTATGGCAGAAGCAGTCTGACTGAGCTATCTCAAGAAAACCTTATTTTGTGTGCTTAAACAAAAAGGCTAGTTTCTAGCTTGTCCCTTATGTCAAAGGCAATTAACCTTTTCTAATGCCTATAGCTCAGCAAAAGGCACAGCTTTGTTTTCTCTCCTAACCAGAACTATTAATATGCAAGGGAAGAAGACTTTAACAAACTACAATTAAAATACATCCTCTGTCAAACAAGAAAACAATATAAAGAATCTTCTTTTGGCTTTTCCCAGTTAGGGGTCACCACAGCAGATCACCTGTCTGCTCATGACTGGCAGTGGAGTTTTACAGTGTTGAGTTGCCAGCCCAGTACCCAACCTTCCACAGAAGGCACACACACACACTCCCACCTAGGGCCAATTTAGAGCGTCCGATCCACCTGCAGCATGTCTTTGGCATGTGGGAGGAAACCCATGCGACCACAAGGAGGACATGCAGACTCCGCACAGAAGGCACCCCAGCCGAGGATTGAACTGGAGAACCTCTTGTTGTGACGTGACAATGCTAACCACTGCAGCACCATGGCCACCCAAAACAATATAAAGAATATAAATCAATATATTTCCCTTTCCCAAAGAGCAGTTTATTTCATGGCAATGGCTGCTCATTTGAGCTTTCTAGGGAAATCTTTAAATGATTTTTTACTCTTCAATATAAAAAAAATAGTCTAGAGAATCTCCTTAAGTTCACAAGTCATTAACATCTTCTTTATTCAGACCACATCCATTATATACCACCTACATTTTGTACTTTCTCTTACATACCTTTCAGCTTCTATCCAATGTTGTTAATTAACCTCCTCTACTCACTTGTCTCCAACTACAATTGTTCTACTTATAAAATATTTCTAATTCTCCCTACTCTGGTCCATGAATGCAATCTACTAGGCATCTTTCTTGTAGGCCAGGGCATTTTACCTCTACTACTCATTCCACATCAGTTACAAACCATTCTGGTCTACCAGCTTACCCTGAACTCTTGAGTATGTAAAATCTTTCCTTTCCCCAACAAGCAGACTTCAGATCTCCACACAAACTCTAATATCTCCATTTCTTCATACAGCTCATTCTGACTGCTTATATGAAGTCACACTCCATATAAGCTATCCAAAGTGGAGACAAGCACTGCATTAAACTACTCCATTTGAATATAGACCTTAACTGCTACTTTCCTTGCATTTTGTAACTGCTCAAGTGCTCTTTATATATTTTCTTCAGATAAGCATTTGGTTCATTAATGGACTGCAATGTTATGCATTACTTCTCCATTTTGTACTGCTCTCAATCACATCTTACACTATCTACCCCAACTTTTTTTTCTAATCATAACCACACATGATGAATGTGCAGAGGGGATCACATCATTCGTCCTGCTAGACAGGAGTCCAGGGAAGTAAATAGTGTGGGAAGAAATAGCCAGGGAATTGTTATGGCTAGGCTTGAATAGGGCCTAGAGCTGATAGCCTAGTACCAACCTATGAACCTAGAAGTTCAGGGTGAGAGGTTGACATAATGGTTAAGGTGTTTACCTTGCAGACATAAGGTGCAGGGTTTGATCCTCACAGAGGATAACTGGTTAGGCTTAAAATGGCCCACAAGAGCAATTAGCCTAGTGCTAATCTATGAACCTATCTCCCTGATGCCTTTTACAATGTCTTCTTGCACTCTCTTCTGTTGTTGCCTCTATAGTTCTCGCACTTCTGTTTGCTTTAACTTATTTTCATTTGACATAAGCATATCAATCGCCACACTTTTTTTTATTCTCCTTAATTATTTATGCCTTCTTTATATAATTATTTAGCCATCTGCATTCTGTGTTACATTCTTTATCTAATCATACATAGCTTCATTTGCATCACTTTCTTACTATCTTTCTGAACTAACACCCCTAAACCCTACCCACCTGTTCCACCTCCCCACATAGTGGACTACTGGGTTCATTTCTGGTACAATGCTTTGCTGATGAGGCTGTAATTTTTGTCAGATAATAACCATTTTTAGCATAGCCTATGAAATGCTATATTTCTCATTTTGTAGAAGCACCCCTCCCCTCATCTTGTACTTTCAGCCATCCGATCATCTAGTCTCCCCTCTGCACTTTCGTCATCCTCTCGGTCTTCTTCTTCTACTGTCTACCTAGCTGCATAACCTTTCCTCTCTCTCCTTTTCCATTTGTCTCTCTAATACAATTACTCGCCAGCTCATTGATACTTTCTTGCCCTACAAGTAGCAATGCACCACCTTTCCTTCACATTATCCTCCTTAAACCTTCACTAATGCTTGCTATTACCCTTAACAATTACTGCTTCTCATTCCTTACCCTGATGTCCCCATCTTCTTGTATTTTATTTCCCTGCAGTGCTTTGCACTATATGCATAGACCCGTCTCCCCAGTCTGTATTGCAGTATCAGTATCTACATATCTCATAACACCATACTGCTGTCATCATTATCAACCCCTCGTATTTCCCATTTTTATATGGAGGTGGGGTATCACATCAACATCAGTCAGTGTAACCACATCACCTACAAGCAATGTTTACAATCCGAGTGGATAGCATTGATGTGTAGAAGCCCATTTGTCATACACAAAAAGACAGAAGTGGACAAAAACATTCTCAAACTCATACAAGTATGCCAACCAGAAAATGCAGTCTCTTTTCCCCTGGCTTCTGTCACACATTTTAGACTCCAGCTTTACTGTATCACAGCTGCCTTTGCAAAACATTAATATGGAAACTTTCTTATCTCTCACCATCAACAAACAATAGAATATACTTGCAATGACTTTGCCTTATTTCACATACATAATCCTGTCCCTCTTCATTGTTATTGTACTCTTTACATCTTTCTTTCAGTTTTACAATCATCATTATTAAAATAGTTTTTACAGCTGTAATCTAGTTTATCCCCAATTTACATATACTAATTGGAGTCAGCTGTAAATATACACATATTATATACATGAGTTTTGCTTCTTTTGTTGAATAGTGCTTTGGTCAACATCTGTTTAGCGGACACAATTTGTTTAACTAAACAGATGGCCGACATCTGTCGACAATAGTAGCAGATTGGATGATTCACAGGGATGGGGAGTTTGTTCTTTCCCTGAGAACTGTGAGAGTTTGGAGTTAGAATATATAATTAGAAGAGGGTGTGGGAAGGTGCAGGGAGGGTGGTTTTGCAAAAAATTATGTTTTCTTTTGCATTTTGTTGTAAAGTTTTTGCAAGCACTGAGGTTGATGCTTGATGCATGTATAGTAGTGAATTGGCATGCATAATGTCAATCATACAGTGTTAACATTAGCCACATAGATATTAGTGCTATTTGAAAATATAAATAAATCAGTATACTATATGTTAGATATGTTCTATGTGCCTAATAAATGCATGCTGTATAACTTCTCCCTCTAGCTATGCTACTTAATGTTCACATTGGACAGCAAATTGTTATATAGTGCATATTTGCACAGTTTCATGTACCGCTATTAAGTACAGCTCTAAGGCATATCTCAGACAGTAAGCATGATTCATGAACAGCTACATAAAGTGCAGTGACTGTGTTGGCATTGTGCAATAGCACCAACAAGATAGAGAATTATTTTAGTATTCATTAATTGGATCTACATGATGTGGAGAGCCGACAAACAATGGGAAATGGTAATATATGCTAATTAAAACATAATGAGCTGAAGTACATGCCAATTAACCAGTATAATGCAGTGGAGCTATTCAGGAAGCTATAAAGCAATCGTGATCACTTGTTACTTCCAAGCACCTTACTGTGCTGATGAACATTATTGCTGGCGATGGAAGAGTGCCTGCTTCTGTGCCGGCATGATGAGCAGCATTCATATTTGATTAGCACTGCTGCTTATCATTTTAACATGCTTACATTGTGTAGGTCTCACGTGGAACATACACAGTTGTTAATAAATCCCAGAGAGTGTGTTCTATCATAATATATACTGCTTCTTACATAATGGCATTCTGTTTAACCAATAACCATAAAAATTCGTTCCACAGAATAAAGTCTGGTGTAGAACATACACAAATAACCAAAACAAAAACCATAAAATAATGCCAGACATAGTTAAAGACACAAAGTAAACACTTTCATCATTCAATTTGCAGACTTCTTGAAGAATTATATAATTAAAAGATGGAAGAATTTACTTTGTTTTTTTTTAATAAAGTATCATAGATTGACAATGGCTTGTGCTGTTTATTTTTTTGGACATTTTTGTTTACAAATTGGTTGCTGTCACTATGTTGAATAATGAGTTTGTGTGTTGAAATATCGTAGACTGCATTTGTTACTGAGTGCACTTATAGTCACATGTTGTAGATGTTGAAAGGAGAAGGACCAATATTGGAATGCAAGTATGTGTTTTGGATGTGGGAGTCTGTTACAGAGCAGTGGTATCCTACAACTATTAGGTTGATGTTGCAGAAAAGGTTTTGATCCCTAGACTATGTATTTCACATGACATTTCACTTTCTGATGTGCAGTAGGTCGATCAGTATTGGGTTGATGGATGCCTTGTATGCCAAACAGAGGTCACCTCTTAGCAGTCTGTAGGATGCTGAATATAATGAGAAGGCTTTGAGTTGGTCCATATAAGATATATTGTTTATGACTTACATCCTTGTAGTAAGGTAGCTGTGGGCATTCCAGCGGTTGCATGTGTTTGCATGTATTTGCCAAAGGAGGCATTGTACTCAGTGATTTGTCTAATGAGGACTAAATGAAGGGGGTCAATAACATCACTAGATCTAAACACAGTCCCTTAGTTTATAAACTGCATAATATAGAAGGACTTTCTTAAAAAGATATACCTCATCAGGTGGGGCTCTTAGACTAGGATTACTGAAACATGACTCTAAATTATTGATACAGGTGCCAGTGCTATAAGCTTGTATTTCTTTCCATAGCTGGTGTTATCTCCTTTGTTAGTCTTTTGTGTTTTGACACCAGATATTTTAACATGTGGCCCTGAGGACTTCCCATAAACCTTCCTGCTGAGTCAGGTAATTTCATACGTCATAATGATTTTATCCCTCTGAGCAAAGCTAAATAATGACAGACCTTTACATTAGAAGCTGATAGACTAAGAAACATAGATAATTGGTCTGTGAAAGGTATACTTCCTCTTCTGCAGTAACAGCACACAATTACAACATTATATTGTCTGCCTACATCCCTGGTTCACCACACTTTTGAGATCATTGTTTTGCAAGTCTACTGAAGCTATTTGAATGTCAGACATCTCCTGTGGTGCCTGCATGTGTGACACTTTTCACAAAAATGTGTAAATATTTAGGTAGGGTATTCGACTACAGCAGTGCTTAACTTCTGCAAATGTGACTGCCAATGCAGTCATGACAGTTTTACACACATATGTAGTATCAACTTTTACAAGCTCTGAATGACTGTAAAACCAGTTTTACCAGATACATTTCCTTGGCCACGCACTTCTGATTTCATCCCTTCATAGAGGCCATGTGACTCAATTATTGTCTATTCTCCTGTGGCACTGGCTGTTGATATGCTGTATAGGTGGCATAAGTAGATAGGTAGGTGGTTTGATTCCAACACTGCTTCAATAGTGTGACAGCTATTACTGTCATATACTTTTGGCCACCTCAAAACCACCTGTATGCATCCTTCAAATTATGGGACAGAATTAAGGTGGCACTCTGTGTCATTTGCAAATCCTGGTATCAACAGGGAAATTACCATTTTGTCCATGCAATGATTCCCTATTGCTAAATCCAGCTGTGGGTGTGTCCTTCACCCTTCTCCAAAGGCACATATGATATGTAGCTGTGAACTGTCATTTTACACTTTGAAGACATTTTAGCATAAACGTCCAGCTTATAAACAGAGATGATGTCATCCATTTAACTGTCTGCTGTCTCAGTTCTACCTCAACATGGTCATGAAACAATTGAATTTCAGGCAATGATGTTAAGATTGTGATTTGGATACTTATTTGAAATCCATCTCTTACTGCTCAAGGTACGTTGTGTCAGTGTTATTATGACTATACAAGTCATTAATACTCTTGTCATGCACACTTGCTTTGTACACATACAGATGTTGATCCCTCTCACTAAGAGCAATGACAATTTGTCACAGCAATGCAGAGAAATTAGGACATCGGCTTCCATGTTCCTTACATAACATATTTGAGAAGTGTTATCCTCTGGCATGGGGAAATGAGACAACATGGTGTCTGTTGTTGATGTACTACAGCAATCACATGCTCACATATCCCTTGCATAAAGAATATGACATAATGCCTTCACATAACCACATATACCACACTTGTATTGACATTTCTACCACAGTGCATTCAGCATAGGAAATATCCATGTATTGTCTGCTGTCAGATGCTCCTGTGTTTAATATTCAATATCAATGCCTGTTATCATTGTTGGGCCTGATGCTGTAATGCATAACTGATGTACCACGGTGATAAGGTGTCTATTGATATTGTGACAGATCTCTATGATCCCTTTCATCTCAGAGATTATTTACCACACATACAGATGATGTACTAATCTACTGTAGGTGAACTGTCACGTTAGCTGTAAGACTTCCACTGTGGTGCCTGTAGATCCTTTCAAATGTCATTAGTCAGTAGAGTCACATGGCTTGCTGTTCACTTCCTAATGCAGGCAATATTATATGAATGTACTGCCATTTCATAAACATCGTTGTATCTCATTATTTTTATCCATTTTTATGTTGGACAATGATAGAGCATCACAGGTTGTGACTGCACAACATTAAAATGTTTATCTGGGGTATATTGAATTGTGAATGCCCCTGCAGCACTGGTTTGAATATTGGCATTTATACCATGCCTACACAGATATACTTGTGTTCTCTTCTGTGACAGTGTGTGTCCTACATGATGGAAACATCTTCCTTGTTAAAGAATCTGTCATACTATAATTCTCAGTGTTGTGTGGACAGTAACATGTGTAGCTTTTTTCTGGAATTCTAACTTAATCTGATAGTTCATATTATATACATAACTCTTGTGTTCACACACACACACACACACACACATACACACGCACACACACACACACACACACACACACACACACACACACACACACACACACACATATATACACACACATATATATACACACACACACACACACACACACACACACACACACACACACACACACACACGCACACGCACACTCACAAACACACACACACACACTTCAGTTATTTGTGACAGACTCCATTGCTAACTGATGTGGTACATGTAGTTAATACAGGGGGATTGGACAGTGCCTTGTACAAGAACCAGCAGCTTGAAACTGGTAACATCTGTCTGTCAGACTACAGTGGCTCACACACACACGAGCTATATTTTTCATGCATTGCCATTTCAGTTGGTCATTATTATACCTTATATTGTATTATAGTGCTGTCTGTCCTTCATGGGTGGTCTTCATTATCCGACCAATATGTGTATGTCTGTTGTGCACATGATTGTTATGCATCTGTCTGACATCTGTTCAGGCATGAGTTCTGAAAGGACATGATGAAAATGTTTCTTAATTGCTCATATGTATTACATATTCATGAGAAAATATGCTCTGCATTGAATGTCATCCTCTGGACATGTGTCTAATACTGCCATTGTTTCTGTGACAATATTTGGCTTACTTGCAGATACATGATTTTCAAAAATGTGACTAACTATATGAAATGCAGGGTGATCATCAGTAGGTGTGATTGGTCATCTGTTACAGCACTTTCTGTTGTGTTGCCATTGCTGAATTGCTGTTCTGCTACTGTCCCCTGTGATTATCTGTGATCATGCCCAGTATTAGTAAGTTAGATGTTTGCATAGCAGCAATGGCAAACTGGACTTCTGACATGTCATATGCTCAGTCTTAATAGTGGTCACTTATGTATGCTGTTTTTTATTAGATTGCCATGTATCATTTACATAAACATACAACACTTTCATGTCTCCTACATGGTCATAGGGGATTCCCTTTATATGATTAAACTTTTACTTACATGAGACTTAAAACGACGAGACAACTTCACCGAAAACTTACTTTCATGAACATTCGGATCACTGGAATTTTATTCAGGGAAAGGAAACACTTGACCACTATGGTGAATTTAGCCCTTTTCCCCATCATAGTGCAATCTCAGAGTTTGTATATTTAGTTGGGAGATGTGGGGGCACAGCCCCCCACCTGGGTCAGTTTGATTTGCTTTGGTTTGTTTATTTTATAGTGGTGGCCAAGTGGTTCCTTTCCCAGAGTAAAATTGTGGTGATCCGAATGTTTGTGACAGTTTTTAGTGAAGTCATCTCATCCTTTTAAGTCTCAGGTAAGTAAAAATTCAGTCATGTGAAGTAGATCCATTCATAGGTGAAGAAAACATTTTCTGTTGGTGCCACTGTCATTTCTTTGCATAAACACATCCATTTCTAGGTTAGCTGATATTATAGTTACTTTTGTTCTTGTGTATACATGATTTGATGGGTAATACATCGATGCTGTCAGCTTTCATACATCAATTCTCTGTATATACATCCTTATGTGCTATGACTGCATTCTATGCATTCATCCCATAATGTATCTTTCTTCCTTGCAAACTGTTATCTCAAGTTAACCATTTAATTCACATGCATATCACAGCTACACTCCCCTTTGTTGCAATGGAGCTTTATGTCTCTATCCACATCCTTTATCAGCATGTCTTTTACTATTTATGTACGTACCTGCGGAATTGACATTCACTGTTATTATTATTACATCAATATTGTAGGTTTTCTGTTCACAATATTTCTTATATGCTTTCATCACATATACCTGTGGGATATAAATACACTTTAAACATTTTCCCTCTACGACATTTCTACCCTGGTATATCACATTTTAAGTGTAACAATTCACTCATTTCCCATCCCCTTGTTCTGTATTGTTTCCCTGTATTTGCCCTTAATATGTGTGGGCTACAGCATGTGTTCATAGCTGAGCACTGCCTACATGTGATCCATATTGTTTGCTTTGTATGCTGCTACTTGCAAGCACCATACCACGGCAGTGAACATTATTGCTGGCCACGGAAACATGCATGATGAGCAGCATGCATATTCCATTAGCACTTCTACTCAGAGTGCTAACATGCTTACATTGTGTAGGTACCATTAACCAGTAACCATAAAATTCATTCCACAGAATGTCTAATGCAGAACACACATACATAACCAAAAAAAAAAAAAAACATAAAGCACTGCCAGCCACTGATAATTTAGGAGACAAGGTGAATGCTTTTGTCACTCAATTTGCAGACTTCTTGAAGAATTCTATAAATTAAAAGATGGAAGCATTTAACTTGTTTCTTTAATAAAGTATCATTGTTTGGCAAGGGCTTGTGCTGTTTTTTTTTTTTTGGACATTTTTATTTGCAAATGGATTACTGTCACTATGTTAAATAATGAGTTTGTGTGTTGAAATATCGTAGACTGCATTTGTTACTGAGTGCACTTATAGTCACATGTTGTAGATGTTGAAAGGAGAAGGACCGATATTGGAAGGCACATGTGTATTTTGGATGTTAGGTCCAAACATTTTGGATATACCATAAGTTTCTGCATTAATGGGTTAAAGTGTTTTGTGTGAGTATTTGTCTATTTATGTTAGCATTTTGGACAGGGATAAGCTTTGTTATATGTGGCTGGGGAATCTGTTCCACAGAAGCAGTATCCCCCAATCCTTTCTTTTGATGTTGCAGAAAAAGTTTAGATCCCAAGACCAAGTATTGTGGATGTCATTTCACTTGCTGGTGTGCAGCAAGTCTGTCAGTACTGGCTCAGAAGATGCATTGTATGCCAATCACAGGTCACCTCTTAGCAGTCTGTAGGATACCGAGTACAGTGAGAGGGCTTAGCAGTCTGTAGGATACCGAGTACAGTGAGAGGGCTTTGAGTCAGACCATGTAATATATATTGTTTAGGCCTTGCATTCTTTTAGTACGATATCTTTGTGGACATTCCAGTTGTTGCATGAGTATGCCAAAAGAGACATTATACTTAATGATTGGCCTAATGAGGGCTAAATAATGGAGGACAATGACATCACTAGATCTAAACACAGTCCTTAAGTTTATAAGTTGCATAATATAGGACTTTCTTAAAAATTACTATACTTCCTCAGGGGCGTTCTTAGACTAAGATTTCTGAAACATGACCCTATATTGTTGATATAGGTGCCAGTGCTATAAGCTTGTATTTCTTTGTTGAGTTGTTCTCCCCTTTGTCAGTCTTCTGTGTTTTGATGCCAAATTGTTTAATATATGACCTTGCAGGAGTTCCCATAAGCCCTGCTACTGTTCAGCTCTGTGGTATATTAAACTTTGAACATTAATTCTGTTCTAGGGTTCCTGACTATCCTTTTTTCATTGGTTTTTGTTTTCTAAGTTGTTATTTTACCACTGGTGGAATTGTCATACTTATAGTTGTTCTGCTTAGTCAGGTAATTTCATACGCCGTTCATGACTTTACCCCTCAGAACAAAGCTAGATAATGACAGACGTTTACAATAGAAGCTGATGCGCTAAGCATCATGGAGAATTGGTCTATAAAAATATACCCCTCCCCCTTAAATTACTGCCCTCAGCATTCATTTCAAATAAATCCTGTTTTGCATAATAATGTCAAGGTGGGCATCTCAATCAGATTTATCAGTGGAAGGAAGAAAATCATTCCGCGTATGTGTTTCTGTATGTATTAAGAACATGGGGTCTGAAAATGTCATTAATGAACTTCAGTTATTGTTTAACTCTATTTCTTTTTCAAGCCTATTTTAAGTTTTTTTGTATTTAAAAGGTGCAATTCTGATTTATGAAGGAAGAGCGAATCTTTTAGCAAATCTTGTGTCAAGGGAAGTGATAGGTAAATATCTCAGTAGTTAGAGCAAATATGCTTGTGCGATTTATGTTGAGGGACAGTTTAACTCTG
The DNA here is from genome assembly GCF_019279795.1 of Protopterus annectens. NCBI lineage: Eukaryota > Metazoa > Chordata > Ceratodontiformes > Protopteridae > Protopterus > Protopterus annectens. The sequence continues at coordinate 1,180,051,679 of NC_056727.1, forward strand.
CATCATGCCTTAGATATTTTTTAATCTAACAGTGGCAAGGATTCACGAAGCCTCCGTGTAAGAGTTATAACTCTTACACGGAGGCTGCAGTTAAACGGAGTGATATCAGCATGCTCTGCATATTCATGAGAGCATGCTGAATCACACCTAAGTCTAACACGGTCCATGTAAGACAGTAGGGGGCGTGTCCGTAGGCTGAGCCCTGCAAGCGGACACGCCCCCAGAAGTGTAAAAGTGCCCAAAGTAAACACCCACAACAGAGTCCACAGAAATGTGACTAAACACAACACAACACATGCCCCCACAGACTATGAACATAAAATATATAAATGAACATGTTATATTTTTTTTGAAATTGTAAAGATGTTTAACCGTGAATGCGCTCGTTTGCGCGGGCATGCCCGTAGCGCAGCTACAGTTAACAGTCAGTGGGAAAGCATATAAGAACTAAATATGCAAAATAAGCCAGGAATGAATAGCATAGCAGTAGAGATGTTGGCTGAAGAGCAGGCATTCATAGTTCGAGCCCCCACAACACCAATTTTTTTTTTCAAAATAAGCAGGAAACAAGTCCCTGACAAATATGTACACATAAAACCACAATTTATGTAAAATGTAATGAAATAGCCCATTTATATTGAAGACATGTGAGGTAACAAAAGAAGAAAAAATGCCAGATGTGCTCATAGCTGAGCTACAGTTTAACAGAGTGAGTGCATCTGCCCATAGATGAGCAGTGGTTTAACTGGTGCAAAATGAGTGCCCGTAGCTGAGCAGTGGTTTAACATGCTAAATCTATGTGCCCCTACCTGAGCTGAGCGTAATATGCGTGCTGATAGCCAAGTGAGGCTTAAACCAGCTGCACACCGCGCAAACAAGCTAACCGACGGGCAACGTTGAGCAAGCCGTATCAAAACTGCCTTTACACAGACACACCCCTCAGCATGTCTAGACAGTCATGAAAAATAAAAAGCAGTGGCCAGGTTCAAACCCAGAATACTATACACCATAGTCAAGGTACCAAACCACTAAGCCATGACAGCAGTACCTATAAATGCAATAATAGCTAATATATAGGAATGAATACAAACTGGAGCATGACAATGCAGGTTTACTGAAGTTGATACAATTCCAAAATGGCCAATCACAGATATGTGCGGGAAAAACGGACTATATAAGCCCCATAGGTGGGAATACACAGCATAAACAATTGTAGAACTGACCTGCAGGCAGAATGACAGGAGTAGGAGAGGGTAGTTGCTTTCGAGCACAGAGGTGGGGTGTTGAGGAGTCCAGGTACATGGTCTGGCTCCTAGTCCATAATCATGAGGCCCAACTCATGCAGGGCCAGGTCCTCTGGGGAGCATACAGGGCTGAGGCGTGGGACCGGTTGGCTCATGATCTCACCAGTGCCACAGGGATTCCAAGGACTGGTGAGCAGGTCCGTCACCACCATGCGGACCTGAAGAGATGCAAGCAGGACCAACTGAACCTTTGGATCCAGGAGGCCCGGCAAACACCCAATGCCCCACTACTGAGTAAGTAACATTTAATTATGTATGTAAGAAATTAAACTAGCTGATATTATGGAGATGTGTATTCCAATATTACTTCATTTATATTACAGCTGCAGGTGTCCGTTCTGCGAACCGCAGAGCCTATGGCGATAGGCTGGTGCGGTTGCGCCACCAGGCAGGTCAGTAATCCACTACCAGTAACTGTAAAGAAATATAAAAGTATGACAGTCAGCAAAAGAGTGCAGTGTAGTCAGTAAGGAATAAAATCTGCAAGTAACAGTGTGAAAGTGTATGCAAGTATTGCTTGACTACAAAAGTGTGTTTCAGCCTGTAAGTTAAACCAAAAAGTTAAACTGTCTGACATATATTCTGAAATAAAAATGCCCTACCTGTAAGAAAATAGTACACAACCTGCAGCAGGCTGAAAAGTATAGATGCAGAAGATGATGAAATCACATGTGTGAAATTTATCCCTGTGGAAATACTGAAACATGACAGAAGTGAGACTGCTGGAAAGGATTGTAATAACTACAGGTAAACCATGTCAATAAAGCCTAGAAGTAAGTACCATCCTGAATAGTAAAATGAAAGCAAGTGAGAGAGTGTGAGAAAGTGTCATGAATCCAGCAATACAGTAGTAATAACCCCTGAATAAAGTATACTGCAGTCAAGACAGAATGAAATGCATGTGAGATTCAAAACCAAACAGCAAAATCTGTTCAAAGTGTTGCTGCATCTGGAATGTGTATCCCAAAATCTGGATATGTTGCTCTCAGTCTGCAATATGCAGATAGGATGATTGTCTGATATACCAAACATCCACACTCGTCTACAGCTATATAAAGCAAATGTAGCAGGATGATGTAGCTGAACAAAGCTAGATATTAATGTGTATGAAGAAACATAAAATGTATATTGATGTTGCAGTAACAGTCCTATCACCAAGTTGAAATAGTTATCATATAGGAAACTGTAGTCAGAACAGTAGTGTGTATATAACTGTAGCTATTAGAAATGTACAGCATATGTATTGTTATTCGAAGGTGTTAATATTACTTTCTTTTCCCCACCCTATAACCACATATAACCCATTCCACGTGAAAATGATATGTGCAATCACAATTAACACCCCTGGATGTTTGTCCTGTTGGGTCATATATATTTACATGTCCATTGATGCATCTGCCCTGTTCATACATCCACACCCTGATGGACTGTTGCCATCAATTAACCCTGCATGTTGTTGGACTCTGTATTTCTGTTCAAATTATGCATGTGTTATGCACGCTGTTCAATGGTGTGAATATCTGGGTGTTTGGTTAATGGGAATACTAATGCATGCTGTTACAACTAATTGTTAATGGCATTATATGTCACTAACCCAAACTGTCATGACATAATGCAAAACATAGGACAACAGGGAAGGCGGGTTCCAGCGGACCCACCTCTCCCACCTCAGCTGGCAAGTGCACCTGGCACTAGTGCCGAGTCCAGACCCTCCTCTGGTGGCCCTGTGCCACCTGCAGGTGGAAGCGCTGCAGGGGATGGGGCTCGCCCCCCCCTCTGCAAGTGTGGGTGGAGGAGAACCACCACTCACCCTTCGTAGCGTCCGGACTGTGGTGCGTAGGGAGATTTGGGACTCTGTTCTCGAGCCCCTATGTCAGCTCGAGGCACGGGTGGCGCAACTAATGGGCATGCCTGTTGCCCCGCCTACACAGCCCCCAGCACAGCCCCGTCCTGGGCAGTGAAGGAACAGTGGCAACTGCCTATGGGTGGGGATATCAGTTCCACTGTTGCCATCTGTGGGCTCATGGGCTCTGGATATCCATACCTCCATCCCCGTCAATTGTGTAACCCCCCACACGTGTCATACACCGCCCCTGTATGCGTCTTGTTTGTCTTGTCTGTTTACCTACCCAACCTACCTCCCCAGCTGTACCGACTTCCGTCACCTGACATACCACTCTCACCTGAAAAAAAAAAAAAAAAGGGCACTCTGTACCCACAAAAAAATTACCCCCCATACATAGCTGCCCATTCCGCACACATGTCTGCTGGACATGGAACCTATCAATTACAGTTGGCTGTACAACAAGTATTATTGTTGTCCTGACACCTCTCTCAGGGGTGGAAGGTTTCAAATGTCACACCAAATTACATACGTATGCACAGCTGTTGCTGATGAAGAAATGGGCAGCTATTGGCCTTACCTACATCCCTCCTGCACATCCCAAGCTTGTTTCCCTACTGTCTTACCCTCTTTGTGACCCCTTTTTCACCACTTTCCTGTCTCCCCATTTTCTTTTCTTTCAAAGAAAATAACGCGGGTGTGCGCAAAAGTAAGCACGTTTAAGCGGTTGTAAGCATGTGTGTGCTTGTGTTAGCGGAGCTAAACGCCAGTGCGCATGCGTGAGCTCCACGCAAACCAGCGCTAACCCGGTTACAACTGCTTAAAAGTGCCTTAGTCACTTTGATTGACAGGTCTTGTAGTCAGTTCAGAAGCAAAATACAATCCCACTGGCAGTCCCGAACCCAGGACCTTGGAAACAGTAGTTTGCATGACTTACCACTAAGCCATGACTCTTATACAAGAGCATTGTGCTAAAATAAATATTTCATGTAATAGTAGGAATGAATGTAAAAGGAATATAGATGTGTAGTACACAAAGCATGCCATTTAGAATTACTATCAAAACTAGTGGATTTCCATAATAGTAGTGTGTGCACAGAAACAGCCATGCTAGTTGGTAGCTAGTAGGTAATAATGTCACTATAGCACCTTGCAAGCCACACACATACTCACAGCAGGATAATCACTGCCCATACCCCACAACCTCTTACAGGAACACATCTGGACCAAGTAATAAAATGTGTGGAGCAAAGGCCCAAAACCAGGGACACATTACAAATAATGTTACAACAAATGCAAACAGTTCAAAGAGTAACAGGGTCTGCATTTTGTGGGATGTTTGGAAGGGTATGAAGTCTGAAACTTGAAAGTTTGTCACCATATTCTGACTTGAGCCCAGAGTGATTTGCCAGAAAAAGGTGTGCATGAGATATTGACCAAAATATGAGGCAGAAATGTGGACAACCTGCAAATATCTGTACACATGATGGGTCTGACACCACCATATTTGAATAGTTAAGAGCCTAGACATAGCAACAGTGAATGACTTACAGGGATGCCCCACACATTCCATGTGAAATGTACAAACAGTAGGCAGAGAGTTGTAACACATGCAATGGTAACTATGGAGTCCTGAAAGTATTCACCACTTGCATGGCAGAAAAAGTGTAGTAATACATATGCTCATTCTAACCCACAGTCACAACTGCAGCATACCAGACATTTTAATGGGTGTACCCCACTGATATGTACCATTCCTTGAGGCAGATAACAGATGAACCTGAAAGTCTCTGGGGCCAGCTCAGCAGCATACTCAAATACCCTAATAGATGTCAAGGCCCACACCGTGGCCAGACCACACTGCATGCTGTAACACCCTAGCAGATATAGCAAACATTCCAATGTGGGAATGTACATGGAAAATAGGAAAGCTACAGCAGCACACTACAGTCAGGACACCTAGCAGGCATACAAGTAGTGACTGTAAAGGGCAAATATTAAAGCCTTAGCAACAAAGTGCAAGCAAAAGTGAAAGGAAAGCACACACACACGCATTAACAGTAGTAGTAGTTGTAGGTGTCAGTGTACATACACAGTTAGTACAGGAAACTGGAGAAATGAATGGAGGAATGCTAATCTACAACACACCTGGAAATATGAGAGAGATACCAACCTTTACACTCACAGAACATTGTCCACAGCATAACAGCATGGTCCCTGCCCTTAAAATCTGAAAGGGCTACGCCTATCTCACATACCTTATTATAGCACTGTTCTGAAATCACAGTGAGAACTGCAATCAGTACACAACTGGCTGCATGCAATTAGTAAATGCTGGCTAACAATTGGTGCAGAGGCCATCACATGGGCATATGCAGATACCTACAAAAGTATGCTGTACTCCCAGTCCACACATGCAATACTTTCATTGCACCCTGAGAAGTACGTGAGAGACAGACAGACAGAGAGAGAGAGAGAGAGAGACAGAGACAGAGACAGAGAAAATTGCAATTAAGCAGACACAAATTGTTCAGCAACAGCCACCTGAAAGCTGACAACTGGGAAGTGGAGCAGCAGGACAGAGAACCAGACGGCAACACAAGCAGCTGTGACAAACACAGGTAATGTAAAGTAATACTATAAAGGTCTACATACTGTGAACCCTCCATATGTGTCATTGGTCTGTATCCATATGTATATGAAGATGTGTAAAGCGCAGGGGACATACAGCAACTATCAGTGAAGGCTGTACATACATTTGTATGTGAGAGCATCTATGTGCACATATCAATGTTGGTTGATTGTAGGTTGTAGTGTCATGTACAAAGTAGGTTTCACAGTTATGTACGTTTAGCAGTATGTTAGTGTGTGTATACAGTATGGTAGACAAACATGTTGATATACCCATCTATCATATGGATACGTATGTATGTCAACATATGTATGTGTGTATATATATATATATATATATATATATATATATATATATATATATATATATATATATAGATGACATGCATATATGTATACATACATAGAGAGAGAGATGTAGGAATACATAGACAGATATAGATAGAATATTGTACAAACATATATATGTAATGCACACATACAGATATAGATATATGAAGATGCATGTACATAGACAGACTGATCTGACTATCTACAGGTATGACTGTATATGACGACCTTCAACACACCCTGTCCCACCCCTCTGTCACTCTCACCCCCTCTGTGTCCCCTCCACATCTATAGCAATATATGTACATCAATATATATATATGTGTATATGTATACAGACATATATATATATATATATATATATATATATATATATATATATATAGATATATATATATATATAGATATATATATATCTATATAGATATATATATATATATATATATATATACATACATATAGATATATCTATATACATATATATATATATATATATATATATATATATATATATATATAGATAGATATATATAGAGAGAGAGAGATGTATATAAATTCTGAGTGAGGCACATGTGTACAGATGTATTGCAACAGGTGCCTGGTGACAAAAGCATGGAGTGAACACCAGTGTCAAAACCGGAGTACCATACCACATTCCAAATCACCTACACCAGTAATCACCAGATATGTGATTGGCTGCCCACCACTGCATGTGTCAGGGGTGAACAGGGTCATAAATGTGTACAATAGTGGCCCCAATGATATTCACAGTGGCACACTATCCCTGGAATACCTGCACATGGTATGTGTCAGCGAACATGGTGTGTCAGATATGGACATGTAGGTTGGTGTACCCCTCCACACCACATAATGGATGCCATGGTATGGACCTCACATGACAGCTACAGATATGGAGAAGGACACAGTGACATGTACAACATTGTGACAATGCACTCAAACACATTACCAATGCACAGTGACTGACAACACCACAGAGTACACATATACTACCCACATAGAGGTTACCACTCCCGGATTTACATATGTAAGTCACACCCATGACAGATGTCCAACAACCATAGTAACACCTCACACCATCCACAACCTAAATGACTGCTGTGTGTCGTCCGTGCCACTGCAATAGAGTGCACATGTGGAGGTAAAAGTTCCTACCCACAGATAAGACATACCCTGCAATAAACCACACAGTGTTAAGAAGCAAGACTCCCCATGAGTACATGTCACACATACCCCTGCTGAATGTTAGTCAGATAGGTAATATGCCATATGAGTCACCCTGTGTAACTGTGTGACAGCAGCATGTACCATCACACCACATGTGTCACAATGGTCAGGGTAGCAGAACAGTACGCTGCTGTAGTCCCAGGGGCAATAGCATATTGTAAAGTATTGTATTGTAATGTAATGCATTGTGTTGTATTGTACTGGTATGTTGAGGTGCCTCCTTCGTGGAGTGGAACCACTGCTGCTGTGTGCCAGTGTACAGGTACATATCCTGTAGTCAGGCTAGTGTTACATAGCACTTCTATATGTGTGTTTAGCTCCTGTCAGAGTTTATGTAGCATGCAACTGGGGATACCATCAGGTCCCATTCATGTTGTGTATTCTGCTGTCCTGAGGGTGGCTCTCACCTGGACATCTGTGATGCCAGGGAGGTTACAGTCAGCTGGGATAACTATGTCTTATTTTGGGGGAGAGGGCGGGGTGACACTTGCACTGAACCTGTCTGCCACAATGTTGTCAATATCTGTGGTGTCAGTGAAATATTTGTTGTTGTCTACTAACTATGGGCATAGAGGATGGATCCTGACCAGGTTGCTAACATAACTGAAGAAGGCCTTCTGGTTATCTGTAGTGTCCCTCTTGATTTCCCTCTCAAAGTTGCCCATGGATGTTTGTATGATGGAAAATAGATCTTTACTAGTTCTGCTCAGACATGCCCTCCCTTTATGGAATTATGCTCTGTCTTGCAGTAGCTTCCATCTTCTGTAACACAATCTATCTATGGCTGGGGTCCACCAGACAGGATTCTGTCCCTTTGTGGAGAGTGTCTTGGTCATATATGGGATTGCATGATCCATGCATTCTCGGAGATGTCTGTAGAAAACAATTGTGTAGGGGTCAGCATTGTGGGTTGTATCTGCCACTGGCCCAGTGGGCTGAAAGGATACCATGTCACTGTTACAAAGTGTAAAGTTTGCATCTGTAATGTTATTCACTATAGTTGTTTGTGCTGGTGGTGGAGGTGGGATATGTATATCCAGGGCAATCAGTGTGTGGTCAGCTCACAGTAGTTGATGATGTAGGCCATACAGTACCTAGATACAAACCCCCAGAGTGAGGAGGTGCTCTTGACCTGAATCAGTGTTCTGACTGCTGGGGTTTGGTAGTAAGTCGTATGGAGTGTGCCAGGTACTGTTGCACAGTTGCTGGCTGAGCACTGATACCTGGCCATTTACATGTGTATCCACCAATAGACAGACAGATGCTATATATGTGAGATATGTTGTATCATAACAGTCGAGTAGCATGTGTAGTATGTGTGCCAAATTCTGCTGACATATAGTGCTGATATCAGGTTATTTTCTTTCTCAGGTACATGGCCCACCCGCGGAATCCCACTTACTCCACAGCTGAGGATGAGGAGATACACCAGAGCCTGGTGCGGGATTATGCAATACTCTTTTCCCGCACCAGCCAGAATCAGCAGAAGAGGGCTGCACTGTGGCAAGACCTTGTCCGTTGGGTAAATGACATAGGCACGCATAATAGGACATATGAGCAGGTACGACATCACTGCAGTGATTTAATCAGACATGTCCGTCAGCGTGCATCGGATATCCACAGGCAACAGGTCGCCACAGGTGGTGGGGTGGATACACATCCCCCACTCACCAGACTGGAGGGACTACTCATGAGTGTAGTGGCTCCAGTCCGCCAGCAACAACAACAGCAGCAGACATGCATTATGACGGAGGCTGGAGCCACGCAGCAGCAAGACAGTGAACGTGCAGGTAATATGCCATATGTATAGTTGACTGTTGTGTACACTGGTAGTTAATGCATGTGTGAGGTGTGTCCTTGGTTTGTAGCTGTCACCATAGTATTGAATGTGCAAGTGTGATATCCTCAATATTAGCAGCTGACCTGTGAAAGGCGACTGTTGTACTACTGACCTGTATCATACTCAGTAACAATGGCACAGTTGTGCCCACTGACATTAGTTTCTTCACGTCTGCAGGTCCCTCTTGTATAACAGCAATGCAGGCTATCCATGCTGGTAAGTGTGTATTAACAATTCCTGTAATAGTTTTGATAGTAATAGTACTATTTGGATCACTTAGTAGTGCTCTTTGTATGCATGCAGGTGTGTCTGTGTCTGTGTGTTGATATCATGCATACTGAGTACTGTACAACTGTGTGAAACTGTGTGCATATGTGCATGTGTGCATGTGTGCACGTGTGCACCTGTGCATGTGTGCATGTGTGCACCTGTGCATGTGTGCATGTGTGCACCTGTGCATGTGTGCATGTGTGCATGTGTGCGCGTGTGCATGTGTGCATGTGTGCACCTGTGCATGTGTGCATGTATGCATGTGTACATGTGTGCACCTGTGCATGTGTGCATGCGTGCATGTGTGCATGTGTACATGTGCATGTGTACATGTGTGCACCTGTGCATGTGTGCATGTGTACATGTGTGCATGTGTGCATGTGTGCATGTGTACATGTGTACATGTGTGCATGTGTGCACCTGTGCATGTTTGCATGTGTGCATGTGTGCACCTGTGCATGTGTGCACCTGTGCATGTGTGCATGTGTGCAAGTGTGCATCACTGGTAATGTGTAGACATTGTAAACTGTGTTTCCTGTTTCCCTCCCACTGGTTCTGGTGCTGCTCTGGTGTCATGTAGCAGGGAACCTAAATCAGGTGCCGTGGGTACTGATAATGATGACATCTGTGTAATGGCACAGGAAGGTATGCCAGGGTCTGCCATTGGTCAGCCGATTGACAGTACACAGCTGTCGACCCCATCAATGCGCACAGTTATCCTGCCAATACACCCTTTGTCACCAATGTCCCTAGGTGATGGACAGCATACAGTGGGCATTGACCAGGGTAATGTGGTATTTGTGGCACATGCCTCCCCACACAGCAGCCATGGACATGGCCCAGAGATGATACCACACAGACAGATGTCCAGGGGTTCTCGTGGGTGCATCCGTGGGTGTACTGCCCCTGTCAGACTTGCCCACAGAGGTCTTACAACCTCAGCTATGTTTCGGGCTGTCATGCAGGCACAGTCACGTATGGAACAGTACACCAGACAGGATCTGAGGGAGCTGACAGCATGTCGCACAGCCATGACTGACAGTATGCGTGACATTGTGGCTGCCATCCGTGATTTCACCGATGTCATAGACAGACGTTGTGGGGACATATTAGACCGGTTCCACAACTACATGTCCATGAGCCAGGGCAATGGTGGGCAGTTGAGGCATCGACGTGGCCGTATGCCAGCAACAGCAGCAGCTGGCAGTCGTCGCAGATGACAAAAGGGCCGCGGCCGCCCCCATAGTGCCAGCTGCAGCCCCAGCAATGCTGGGTCTGTGCTGTCATCAGACCGCCCCAGGAGACCACGTGCACGTGGCTCTGGCCAGGCCCGACAGGGATCTGTGTCCAGTCAACGAACACCTGCTTCTGATGACAGTACCCAGTCTGGGTTGGTACCAGATACAGTTCGTAGCACCCCTGCAAGGCACAGGTACCGTGTCCGTGGCCAGAGACACTGATCTGTATGACCTGGCAGGTACAGTCTGTGGCTGTCCACAAACACCAGTATATGGCAGCCATGAGGTGGAACTGTGTGCATCCATACACACATGCAAATTGACAACACCTAGGGCTACCGCATACACGCACACACTGCATCAACATTGCCCCACCTTCTACTGCTGTCCCTCACCAACACACATACACATACATGTCAATCGGTGGTATCGGTGGCTGACTCAGGCATACCAAGTTCACACCCTGTGCATATGATGAAACTGTGCCATCTCTTGCAAACTGTAACAACTGTGCAGGTACAGGTTAACATGTTGCTGATGCACAGGGTGACCACATAGATGTGTAGTAATAGTATCATGTTGTTAACAGTACTGTGTGCTGAATTAATTGTGGGTATATCACAGCATGCCTGATGCAGTAAGTGTGTGATTGTCATGTACTGTTGTCTACACCCATGGTAAGTACCATAGTGTATCATCTGCACATGTTGGCATACTGGTGGTAATGATGTCAACAGAAGGCTACATACATAGGTAGCACAGGGGATAAGGTAATGAATGTAGTAATACGCCATGATGGACATGTAAATTGCAAGTGGCATGTTGCCCACACTGGACTCTGCAATGCAGATGTTTGAGGATGTTGATATGTGTGCAGTACTACACGACTGGTACAGGACACACAGGAGCACCCTAGCACTGCATGCTCACATCTCATACCATGCTAGACAGCCCCAACACACAAAACTAACTGTCACAGGAGGGAGAGTCCCCATATATGTCAGGGATACTGTGTTGGCAGGCCAGGTAGCATACATCCTACTAAGTATGGAGCCACTGAGTGAAGGCTCAGTGTCTGTTATTTGACATGTGTATTACTGCAGGTATGAGCACATGGGTTTCCATCCAGTTATTGTACATCCTGACAGTACATGGTCTGTACACTTGTGTGCACTGAGACTGGACCCTAGCCATCTGACCAGTGTATTTCCATGTACATGTACATAGTGCCTGCATATTTGCAGTGTTACCTACTGGAAGTGGTACAGCTTGTTTGTTGTACAATGTACTTCATGCAGCCCTGTTTACTGTAGCTTTGTTTGCATGCATGTTTGCTTGCAATTACCCTGGAATACTGATCACACCTGCAATACATAGTTATAGAGCTTCTGTGGACTCCTAGTGCCATCTGCATAGCTTACTATATGTATGTCCATGTCCCACTTGACAGGATGTCACTGTTTGTCCTGTTCACATGTACATTGCCTGTGACACAGTGCATATGACTTACCTGGCATGTGTCCACGTGAGCAGTCATATATGCTACTGCTAACTAATCACAGGCACTACACCTTCACATATTCATATTCTGTTGAACTACCTGCTTCGCTAGGGATGGCCTGCACCTGTCACCCCTGGGATTTCAGATATTGGCAAAGGCTCTTGCTACCTCCATAGTGCCTATGTTAGGCAAGGCTCAAATGACAAACCCACTTTCATAGGTATCACAAGGGATAAGAAACTAAGAGTAATGCTACCCAATGCCAGAAGTCTAAACCTCCAGATGCATGCACCCAAAACTCTCCTTGGCATGGAGAACATCGATATCTGTGCAGTAACAGATGCCTGGTTCAGGGCTACTGAGAGCACACCAGCACTACCAGGTTTAACCTGGTTGATTTATTTGAAACAGTCACCAAGGCCATTGACGAGGGGAAGGTGGATCACACAGCCTACCTGGACCTCGCAAAAGCCTTCACAACAATACCCCACTTGGGCATTCTAGAGATGCTCACCAGCTTAAATATAAGCCCCTATGTCACTAGATGGATTGCACAGTGGCTCAAGGACAGAACCCACATGGTTCGAATTGCTGGAGCCATGCCAGACTCCAAACCAGTTACGAGTTGTGTCCCACAAGGCTCAGTCCTAGGACCTCTCTTGTTTGGTATATATTTATTGGAGGTACAGGCCAACACGGACGGACTGTGGCTGACCAAATATGCAGATGACTGCAAACTGGCCACCATAATCGACTCTCCAGTCGACACAAGCATCTTCCAAAGGGGCATCATAGAAACAGACAACTTGTGCCAGAGCCATGGCCTTCAGCTGAACAGTGTTTAGAAAGGGAAATGTGCATCCTGTAGTCTGTTCACCTAGTTGCCAAAAGGGACATTTCCCTCACACACACTAACCCCCCTCAGCCAAAAGCACACAATTGCCATTTGTAGGATTCAAACCTCTATCTGACTATGTTATGACAATCGGGACAGACACATTAGCAGAGTGTGCTATTCGCATTACTGGGAGGTTTGCCTTCTCTTGCTGTACTTATAGGGTGCTGACATCATCAGTGTTTAGAAAGGGAAATGTGCATCCTGTAGTCTGTTCTCCTAGTTGCCAAAAGGGACATTTCACATTTCTCTCACACACACACACTAACCCCCCCCCCCTCAGCCAAACACACACACTTGTAGGATTCAAACCCTAACTAACTACGTTAGGACAGTTAAAACGGACACATTAACAGAGCGCGCTATTCGCATTACTGCGCGGTACTCCTTCTCCTGCTAGACTTATAGAGTGCTGACATCATCGGTGTTTAGAAAGGGGAATGTGCATCCTGTAGTCTGTTCACCTAGTTGCCAAAAGGGACATTTTCCTCACACACACTAACCCCCCTCAGCCAAAAACAAACACTTGCCATTTGCAAGATTCAAACTCCTGTCTGACTATGTTATGACAATTGAGACAGACACATTAGCAGAGTGTGCTATTCGCATTACGGGAAGGTTTTCCTTCTCTTGCTGTACTTATAGGGTGCTGACATCATCAGTGTTTAGAAAGGGAAATGTGCATCCTGTAGTCTGTTCACCTAGTTGCCAAAAGGGACATTTCACTCACACACACTAACCCCCCTCAGCCAAAAACACACACTTGCCATTTACAGGATTCAAACCCTTATTTGACTATGTTAGGACATTCCAGACAGCCACATGAACAGAGTGTGCTATTCGCGTTACTGTGAGGTTTTCCTTCTCTCGCTGTACTTATAGGGTGCTGACATCATCAATGTTCAGAAAGGGAAATGTGCATCCTGTAGTCTGTTCTCCTAGTTGCCAAAAGGGACATTTTCCTCACACACACTAACCCCCCTCAGCCAAAAACACACACTTGCCATTTGCAGAATTCAAACCCCTACCTAACGATGTTATGACACTTGAGACAGACACATTAGCAAAGTGCGCTATTCATATTACTGGGAGGCTTTCCTTCTCCTGCTATACTTATAGAGTGCTGACATCATCGGTGTTTAGAAAGGGGAATGTGCATCCTGCAGTCTGTTCTCCTAGTTGCCAAAAGGGACATTTCCCTCACACACACAAATCCCCTTCAGACAAACACACACACTTGCAGGATTCAAACCCCTATCTAATTAGGTTATAACACTTGAGACGGATGCATTAGCGGAGCGCGCTATTCACATTACTGAGAGGTTTTTCTTCTCCTGCTATACTTATAGAGTGCTGACATCATGTTTAGAAAGGGGAATGTGCATCCTGTAGTCTGTTCTCCTAGTTGCCAAAAGGGACATTTCCCTCACACACACACACACACACTAACCCCCCATCAGCCAAATACACACACTTGCCATTTGCAGAATTCAGACCCCTACTTAACTATGTTATGTCACTTGAGACAGACGCATTAGCAGAGCGCGCTGTTCGCATTAATGGGAAGTTTCCTTTCTCCTGCTTTACTTATAGAGTGCTGACATCATCTGTGTTTAGAAAGGGGAATGTGCATCCTGTAGTGTGTTTTCCCAGTTGCCAAAAGGGACATTTCGCTCCCACCAACTTCAATCACACACACACTGAGCATTGGCAGGATTCAAATCCCTACCTAACTATGTTATGACACTTGTGATGGATGCATTAGCAGAGCGCGCTATTCGCATTACTTGGAGGTTTGTTTTCTCCTGCTGTACTAATAGGGTGCTGACATCATCGGTGTTTAGAAAGGGGAATGTGCATCCTGTGGGGAGGCAGATGCCCAGCACACTCTGGCTAAGCTGTCATTCCCTAGGGCAAACAGCCTAGTGTTGACCTCTACACCCATATGTTTAATTGTCAAATGCACATTATTTGTTGCTGATAGACTGTTTGCACATCTTTATTGCCATAGCATTCCCTGTTTGTATGAACAACTTGTGCATCTGTGGAAGATGTTTGCATATGGGAGGGATCCACTATGTCACGTATGTCTCTGTAGTCATTTAACTGTGTGCACTGGGCAGACTGCTGTAATGTGGTTGGTTCCTGGAATAACACGTAAAAATACCAGATATGTGTGTCCAACTGCTAAACTGAGATTTGGCCTAAGTGTGTGAGCATGCCCAGTTCAGCCTTCCCATGGCATGTTGTCAGACATATGTCTCATTTATCAAAGTGTGTGAGCATGCCCAGTGTGAGCATTCCATATGTTGAACTCTGCAGCCCACCACATTTGTGGATGAGTGTGAACTTCAACAAATATCACCTGTTTATGGTTGTGTGTTGTGTGTCATGTTGTGTAGTTACTGTACAACTGCTTTGTGTGTGAACACAACAGGATTATACTGTGCCTGCAGTGTTTGCATGGGATACTTTGCATACAGTTGTCAACATCCTTTCACACTGACCTAACACTGTAGCACTGTATAGTGTACTGGTAGTACTTTGACTGTGGTGGACAGTATCCTGGGCTTTAGTGCTATCACTGCTTTACATTTCAATAGTGAGCACAACAGCCTGGTTAGGGGCCAGTTGTGTACATCTGACCATGTTGCATTCTGTTCAGATATGAACTACTTAAACCAGGCTTGTCCAACATTGGTAGTGTATTCCACATGTGTACATTTGCAAACACTAGCGATGTGCCCTAGTCCATGTCTAATGCTAGTTGGAGAGTGTGTTTGTCCTTCAACACACATTGTAAGTGGAGTTTGCCATGACATATCTCATGGTTAGTATACTGTGCCTCTGTCTACCTGTGACATGACAGTGATACCAAGGATAAAGCTACCATCTCCTATCTACTCATCAAGATTCCTATTGAGGAAAATTGATAAGTGACTCTATGGGTAGCCTGTACTGGGAGTTCACTCATGGGTGGGGGTGGCTTCTGTGTTATGGATCATGCAGTACAGCTTGTCCTATGTAAGTCAGTGCTGGGGTTCAGGTCTCTCATTTGCATAGCTCACTGCCATTCAGATTGTACCAGGTGCAGCATGTTTATTGATACCAGCAACACAGGCAACACATGGCATCTGTGCAAGTTCTTTGATACTCCTGGTGAGGTACTGTTGGGGACTTTACGGTTGATGGAGGTGTCTGCTGAGGTACATCCCACAGGGGCTGTTGTAGTCAATTGCACCGCTGATGAAGGATGATTGCAGAGTCACAATGACCTTCCCTTATCTAGATCTGACAACCTTCATGATTAGGTGGGTATATGGTATGTTTCTGTAAACACTACAGCTCATGTTTCTCCAATGCAGCATATCTATCACCTTGTGTCCCCAGGTCTCTCATTACATGTTAACTACTTAATGGGTTAACACCTATGTGGTAATTGGTGGGCACTTACTGTATATCCACGGGGGTTGACTATACACTTTTCTGCAATTAGCTTGCTGACATGGCTATGGCACCAGTTGTCTGTTTCTATGTGGCCCTTTTGTGGGATGCTTGAGTCAGCTGGTGGATCATATATGGTGAGCAGTTTGTAGTCCTCTGCAAACATGTTCAGACACAGTACTTCCATGTTTGCCTGTACCTATGGGACATATATACCAGACGAGGGAGATCCCAGGACTAAGCCTTGTGGGATGCCAGTTATATCTGGTTTGTAGTCTGACATGGCTGCAGCATGTCTGACCATGTCTGTTCTGTCCTTGGTCTGGTTTGCAACCCCTCTACTGACATAGGGGTTTATATTTAAGCTGGTGAGCTTATCTATAATGAACATGTAGGGTATTGTATAGAAGCCTTTGCAAGGTCCAGCTACGCTGTGTGGACCACATTGCCCTAATCAATGAACTTAATTACTGTTTCAATTGAGCCAAACATGTTTAGGGGCAGGATCTGCACTTAAGAAAGCCACACTGGGTAGGGTCCGGTGTCAGTAGGTCCCCAATATCTTTATGTCTGTGGTACATGCTGATCCTTTCCATAGCTGTGCAGGCCGAGCTTCTCAGGATTCTGAGGTAGTAGTTTTCAGTATCCATTCAGGCAACACCTTTGTTGAGAAGGACCACTGTTGTTGTATACTGCTCTTTGGGTACATATTCTGTGGTAAGGCTGACATTGAGCAGTAGTGTGATTTGGCATTCCATTCATCTTGGAGTCCATGTTGCACTCAGCCCAGGACACCATCTCATACCATTGCTGCTGTGTGTTTTGCTTTGCAGATGCTGGCTGTTACCTCAGCATCTGCAATGTCAGGGGGCCAGCAGTCTGCTGGATAGATATTCTGCATTCTGGGGGGGGGGGGGGGTTTGCACTGCACCTGTCAGGATGTATGTTGGCAATATGTGTGTGTGTTTGTGATATTTGTGTGATTCAGGGCATATCTGTGAATTCCCAACACGGTTCCTACCATCAGTTGTGAAAGCCTTGGGATTATCCTTAGTGTCCTGTACAATTTGTATCTTCATAGGTTCATAGGATCATACTAGGCTATCCACCCTAGGGCATTTGTTAGCCTAGCCAGAGTGTGTGTGGCTTTTGCCACCCCTTGCTATGTGAATATTATGGCCATTTATGATTTGCTTTGCTGTGCCTCTGTCTGGACATGACACAGTGAAGACCCCCAGTGTAACTCTACAATCATCCATCCACTTGGCAAGATTCCTGTTGAAGAGTGTCAGTGAGGGGCTCTGCCTAACATGGAGTGGGTTTCTGGTCCAGGGTGTGGGGAGCCTCTGGATTATGTATCTGTCCCCCCAGCACATCCTATTTCATTATTTGTTGAGGTTGACATCTCTCTCTCTCTCTCACAGCTCCGATGGCTTTGAGTTTTCTGGGGTGGAGCATGTCCATTACTCCTGTGTTGGGCATGGCCTTCTACAACAGGCATGCAATGCCTCTGTGTAGGCAGTATGTGACTGCATTCAGCTGGGGTGTCTACAGCCAGGCAGCATATGACATATATTTGAGACCCTTTATCCTCTTGGTGAGGTACCTTTGAGGTCTTTCTAACTGCTGCAGGTGTCAGGTAAGGCACATCCCATATGAGGCATTGTACTAGATTATGGGTGTGATAAGAGAACAGTATAGGGGCACAATGACCTCTGTTGACGTAGATGTGAATCCTTTCCTGATACGGTGTCAAATGTAGACAGTCTTCCTAGCCACATTGGCAATGTGTCACATAACAGGTTACTGTCCACTTGTGTCCCTAGGTCCCTGATTACTCCTTCCATACATAATGGTTTACCACCTATGTGGTAATTTGTGGTACCTTGTTTGGTATTTGGTGGGACATTCATACTGTCCAGTGTCTTCAGGGCAGCTGGGTGGGGTTCCTGTGTGTGAGAGTGTGGTCTGTAGCATGCTACAGACTGTACAGCAGTCTTGCCTACAGTTAGTTGCACATGGGTGGACTCCAATGCCTTGTGCATTGTCAGTTACCTGGACGTATGGGTGTCTGTGCTGAATATGGATACTCACCCTCCTTTTATGTTTTGTTCCAGGTTTTGGGGCCATGACACATGATATGTGGTATAACCTGGTAGTGCTGGTGTGCTGTCAGGAGGCTTGCAGCAGGTTTCTGTCACTGCACAGATATCGGTGTTCTCCATACTGGGGATGGCCTTGGGAGCCTGCATATTGAGGTTTACACATCTGGCATTGGTCAGCATTACCCTTATGTTTCTTTCCACTTATGTTTTATAGGGTGGTGGGTTAGTCTTTTCAGCCTTGCCTACAAAAGGCTCTATGGAGGTGGCAAAGGCCTTATCCAATATCCAGACGCCCAGGGGTAACAGGTGCAAGCCATCCCAAGAACAGCTGCTTGGCTTGTCAAGCATGACATCCCAAGCAGATAGACATTGGATCCCCTTGGAATGACACCAGTAAGTGTGCCACTTGCTATGACTGATTATTCCGTGTTTGTACTGTGGCATTATTCTTGGTAAGGGTAGGATGCTGCAAACGGTGAGTGTCATACTGGCCTGGACTACATAATCAGAGAGCTCATCTATGTCTCTTTTCATGTAGTCTAGGGAGGTACATCTCAGGTCATTCACACCAGCATGGACTATGACTGCATCATATTTCTACTCGCTTTGGAGTGACCTGCATACTTCTGTTATGTGGCGTATTGTGGCAGCCTACAGGCAGCTTACTGTACCCTTTCCCTTGTTCAGTCTGGTGTGCGGGACAGCAGTGTGTCTGACTATGGAGTTACCTATTACAACTGTATCAGACATGTTGTTTCTCCTTCTGGCCTGTGACTGTTTGGCACACCAGTTTTGTGTACTATGCGTTGCATATGCTATGTTTGAAGGTTGTTTGATTGGGTGTCTGCTTTAGAGGCCTCTGTTGGTATGCTGTGTTTGTAATTTGTGCCTCCCGAAATGCTTTTCTGTGTTTATGTGTTTGGTTTGCAGTTGTGATAGGTCTATGTGGGACTGTGTTTGTGGTGTGTGTGGTTACCTTCTCCTCCTGACTAGTTTTGGGAGTACTGAGTTGAGGGAGCTGAGCCTCCAGTTTGGATAGATGGTTGCATCTCTCACATATATTTGTATTTCTTGGGTGGAGTTAGGGGTTGTCTGTGTACTTGGGGCAGGTGTAACATTGCCTCAGGATTCACAGATTCAACTTGTTGTGGCTGGCCTTAGTGGATTGTATGTGTGGACATATTTTACTGCCATACTACTGATCAGTGATTACTTCATTGTTTATGTTTGCTCTATCATGTAGTAGCTTCCTCATTCTCTTGCATGGTTTGGTTATGGCTGGTGTCCACCATGCCAGATGCCTGCGTGTATGGCATTGTGTCTTGTTTTAATTTAGGATTGCATAATCCAAGCATTCCTGGCAGTGTTCATGGAATGGCTGTATTACAGGTTCTGAGGTGTGGCCCATATTTTGCACCTGCACAGGACCTTTAATGGGTTCCACATCAGTTTGGAGGAGTGCAAATATTGCTTTACACATGTTTTCCACTGTGGTTTTCTGGCCAGGGACTGTGGTCAGGATTTGTATATCCAGTGTGATTACTCTATGGTCTGGTCTTACCAGTGAGCAATACACTTCTCGTCTTGCCATCCAGTACCCATGTTGCTGATTATCACATCCAGTATGCTTACCCCTCTTGTGGGAGTGGTACGTTGTTCCTGGGCCTTTTGGTTTATGGATTCTATGAACTTTTCTCCTACACTGTTGGAGCTAGTATAATGCTCCCAGTCTATGTCTGGGTATTTTCAGTCACCCAATATAATGTGGTTTGGAGGACTTGATATATTCATGTATTCCAGCATAGACCAGGTGCAGTTCCTGGTGTTGGGACAGTAGTCTGTAGCAGGCTATAAACTGGGGGGCAGTTTTAGCCACTGTTACTTGACCATGGCTAGTCCATGCTGCTTCTTGTTGTGGTACCAACATGGGGTGTGGTTATCCTTGACAATTCTTGCTAGTCACCCTCCTTTTGTAGCTTGTTCCATGTTTTGAGTCTGTACAGCACAGTATGAGGTGTAACCTGGTAGTGTTAGGGTGCTGTTGTGAGCCTTGACTCAGTTTTCTGTTACAGCACAGATATCAACATTCTCCATACTGGGTGAGTTTAGACTGCATGCATCTTGCTGTTTCGACTTATCCCTTATCTTATTCTTATCCCTTCTGATACCTATGGAGATAGGTTTGTGTTTTGAGCCTTACCTATTCAGGGCACACTGTGGGTAACAACAGCCTTTGTTAGTATCCATATGGCCTGCACTGATAGGTACATGCCAGTCCTAGCAGGTGGAGCATCATGTCATGCTCAGCATGTCATCCCAGACTGGTACACATAGGTTCATAGGTTCATAGGTTCATACTAGGCTATCTGCCCAAGGGCATTTATAAGCCTAGCCCATAGTTATGTGGCTTTCGCCACCCCTTTAGTTTGAATAAAAACTATGCCTATCATTTTTCTGTGCCTCTGCCAAGCAGTGACACTGAAGTAATCCCTGGGGTATATCTGCGATCTCCCATCCATTGGTCAAGATTCCTCTTGAACAAGGCCAGCGAGGTGCTCTGCCTCACATGTACCGGGATTTTGTTCCACAGCATAGGGAGTCTCTGGGTGATGAATCTGTCCCTCCATCACGTTCTATTTATAACCGTGTCAAGGTTTAAGTCTCCCGCCCTCGTGGTTCTGAGGGATCTAGATTTTTTGAGGTGAAGCATATTCATCAAATCTGGGTTTGACATGGCCTTATATGTCAGGCACAGGTCACCTCTGAGCAAGCGGTATGAGACTGAATAAAGCTGGAGTTCTTTCAGTCGGGCAGCATAAGACATATTTTTGAGACCCTTTATCCTTTTGGTGAGGAACTTTTGGGGCCTTTCAAGCTGCATCAGGTGTCTGGTCAGATACATTCCGAACAGGGCATTGTACTCAATCATAGGTCTAATGAGTGATGAGTACAGGGGACGATGACCTCCTTGATCTAGATGTGAATCCCTTCATGATCAGGTGGGCGATATAGAAGGTTTTCCTAACTACTTTAGCAACATGAGTGTCAAGCGAAGACTACTGTCAACTTGGGTCCCCAGATCCCTGATGACTTTTCTGTGCTCAGTGGATTGTCACCTATATGGTAGCTAGGGTAACCTTGTTTTTCCCAAGGGTATGACTATGCATTTTTGGCGTTTAACTTCAGGCCATGGCTCTGGCACCAGTTATCCATTTCTGTGAGGCCCTTCTGGAGGATATCTGTGTCAGATGTGTTTTCGACTATGGCCCAGTTTGCAGTCATCTGCAAACTTTGTCAGCCATAACCCTCCTGTGTTTGCTTGTACTTCAGAAAAGTAGATGCTGAACAAGAGTGGACCCAGGACTGAGCCCTGTGGGACACCACTTGTGACAGGCTTTGAGTCTGACATGGCTCCAGCAACTCTGACCCTGTGGGTTCTGTCGCTTAGCCAGTTTGCAACCCATCTTGTGATGTATGGGTTTACATTCAAGCTGATGAGTTTTTCGATGATACCTGAGTGGGGTATTGTGTCGAAGGCCTTTGCCACGTCGAGGTAGGCTGTATGGACTGCCTTTCCCTCATCAATGGCCTTGGTGACTGTCTCGAAAAAGTCAACCAAGTTTAAGAGGCAGGATCTGCCTTTGACAAAGCCAAACTGGGTTGGATCCAAAGTCTGCAAGTTCCCTATGTCTTTATTTATGAGTTCCATTATGATCCTCTCCATGGCTTTGCAGATAAGGCTTGTCAAGCTAATGGGGGTCTGTGGAGGCACCGCCCTTATGAAGTGGGACCACAGTTGCCGTGCGCCACTCCTTGGGTACATATCCTGAGGTGAGGCTAAGATTAAACAGCTGTCCTAACTGTGGGTTTAATTCCTCGTTGAGTTCATGAAGCACACAGCCGGGGACACCATCCGGTCCCATGGATGCTGTGTTTTTTGCCTTAGTGAGGGCAGTTCTCACCTGGGCGTTGGAGATGTTTGGGGGCTACAATCCTCTGGAATAGATATCTCTCCTTTTGGGGGGCGGGGAGAAGTTTGCACTGAACCTGTCAGCCAGTATGTTAGCAATGTGTGTAGGTTCAGTAATTTTCACATCATTTTGAACTAATTCTGAGCATATCTGGGAGTTTCCTCCTAGGTTTCTAACATAGCTAAAGAAGGCCTTATGATTGTCTTTAGAGTCCTTGGCGATTTTTCTCTCAAAATTTGCCTTGGATGATTTTATGAGAGCTCTTAGTTTTTTACTTATAATGATCAAAGGTGTCTTACCTTTCAAGGATTTTGCTCTATCTTGTAGTAGCTTCCTCCTTTTGTTGTAGAGCTTGTTTATGGCTGGGGTCCACCAGACTGGGCGCTTGCCTTTGGTACAGAGAGTCTTAGTTTTGTTTGGGATTGCCTGATCCATGCAGTCCTGTAGGTGCTGGCAGAAGGCATTTGTAAGTGATTCAGCGGTTTGAGTAATGTTTACCACTGGCTCAGGGGCCTTAAAGGAGACCACACTAGTTTTTAGAAGTGTGAAATCGGCTTTTGAGAAGTTTTTCACTGTGGTCTTTTTGTTTCAGGTGGGGCGGGATGAGGACCTCCAGCGAGATTAGTTTATGATCTGATCTCACCAGTGAGGGGTATACTTCGGTGTTGAACATTTTGATCCCATGTTCGTGATGATGAGATCAAGTATGTTTTCACCTCTTGTGGGGATGGTGACTAGTTGTTCCATGGCATTTGAGTTTATGAACTCCAGGAATCTTTGGGTTAGAGTGTTCGGGCTTGAGTAGTGTTCCCAGTCTATATTAGGGTAGTTGAAGTCACCTAGTATGATGGTGTTTGGAGATACATTTATCCTCCAATGTTTTCAGGAAGGCCATGTGAGGTTCCTGAGTTTGAGAGGGTGGCCTGTAACATGCTACAAATTGCAGAGCAGTCTTGCCTATGGTTAATTGCACCTGGATGGTCTCCGATGCATCGTGCGTTGCCACCAACCTTGAGGTGTGGGTGTCCTTTATGAATATGGACACCCCCTCCTTTCTTGGTGTTGTCCGGATTTTGGGGCGGAGCATGATATGAGGTGAAACCTGTTAGTGCTGGGGTGCTCTCAGGAGCCTTGAACCAGGTTTCTGTCACAGCACAGACATCGATGTTCTCCATATTGAGAAGGGCCTCAGTCGTGCATCTTGAGATTGAGACTTCTGGCATTGAGCAGCATTACCCTTAGTTTTTCCTTTTTGGTGTTCTAGGGTGGTAGGTTTAGAATTTGAGCCTTGCCTAAAAAGGCACTATGGGGTGGCAAGAGCCTTTGCCAATATCCGGAAGCCCAGGGTGACAGGTGCAAGCCGTCCCTTGCGGACAGCGTGGCTTGTCCAGCATGTCATCCCAGGCAGACAGACATTGGATCCCCTTTGAATGACACCAGAGTTTAAGCCAATTATTAAAGCTGATCATCTTATCACTGTATTGTGGCATCATTCTAGGTGAAGGTAGGATACTGCTCAAGGTCAGGGTCATACCTGCCTGGGCTACATAATCAGAGAGCTCCTCGGCGTCCCTTTTCATGTAGTCCAAGGAGTGCGTCTCAGGTCGTTGACACCAGCGTGGACAATGACTGAGTCGTACTTGTACCTGCTGTTGAGAGACCTGAGTGCTTGCGTTATGTGGCGGATTCTAGCGCCCGACAGGCAGCTTACTGTGACCTTCTCCTTACTCAGTCTGGTGAGCGGGACGTTAGTGTGCCTGACTATGGAATCACCAATGACAAGTGTGTCTGGCATTTTGTTTGGCCTTAAGGGCTGTGACTGTTTGACACTCTGACTGTGTGGTCTATGTGTTGCATGTGTTGGGTCGTGAGGTGGTAGTTGTTTGGGTGTCTGCTTTGGTGGCCTCTGCTGTTTTGGTAAATTTTTGACCAGAGCCTCTGAGTATGTCTTTGTGTGAGTATGTGTATGATTTGAAGTTGTGATGGTACCATGTGTGACTGGGTATGTATTGTGTGTGGTTGCCTTCTCCTCCTGTCTGGTCTTGCCAGTCCTATGTTGAGAGAGCTCAGCCTCCAGTTTGGCCGTATAGTTGCATCTCTCGCATGTATTTGTGTTTTGTGGGAGAAGGAGAGGATTGTCTGTGTACATGAGGCAATTGTAACATTGCCTCAATATTCTAGGTTCACCAGTTGAGCTGGAGAGGACACTAGCAACTGATCCCTCGACATACTAGAAGTAGTAGATAAAGAACTTTCAAAGGACTCCGGGGAAGTGGGTTTTGGGCTGGTGGGGTACTATCTATAATAAGAGTGCTTTATCAAGGTGCAAGTACTGTAGGAGTAAGTGCTAGGCTTTACAGATAGAGAATAGTCTACTTGGGAATCAAGTAGAGATGAACTTTTCAGTTATAGGATATGCTGGTTAGATCAGCAGTACAGTTTAGCGTGTTTTATAGCAGGGGGCTGAAGGGAGCTAGGAATTGGCCCAAAACGACCAATGGACTACTAGTTTCTGGCTGAAACTTCACCAAATCGGACAAAAAGGCCGCTCAGTGCTTCCCACTCCCACTGGTAAGCAAAGAAACTTCCCTCCTTCCTAATAAGGCAATGGATCAGTAACAGGAACATTGGATCCCCTTTGACTAACTGCGATACTTCAGTCAATTATTGCACTTGATCATCTCATTGTCATATTGTGGCATGATGCTTGCTGAGGGTAGGATGCTAGTCAGGGTCCTCAGCTGTGCATATAGTACATGGTGTTACATTATTTAACACATGGCATTCATGCCTCGGGTGGTGTTGCAGGGCTGCCTCTGTCGGATGCGCATATTACACTTCCCTGTACATGTTTGTGAGCAGGTCATGTCATTGTAGGCATCCATGTTATTATTTGAGTGAGTCAGAAAGGGTATCATTCCCAGGGTTCCTACTGAGCCAGTGTATGTGCTATGCTTTGCCTCTTTGCCAAGGCCAGGGCATACTGGGCACGCCTCCTTCTGCCTACTGGGGCAGGCTCAGGTTGTTCCTCCTCTGAGTCACGCTCTGCCTGTGATGGCCTTGGCAATGGTGGGGGGCTGTTTGGCTCAGGCCCTATGCTGGTCCTGCTGCAGCTCTTTTTGCAAGATCATATTATGTAGTATAGCACATACCATGACAATTTGGGTACATGTAGTTGGTGTGTACTGCAAGGCTCCACCAGATGTGTCCAGACACCAGAACCGTGACTTGAGCAGCCCAAACACACGCTCTATTACATTACGTGTTTGTGCGTGTGCCTCATTATGGCGTTCCTGTTCAGGTGTGTGTGCATTTCTGATGGGTGTCATCAGCCACGGCTCCAGTGCATAACCTGCATCCCCCACTAGGTGTCAGTGCGGGATGCCCCCATTGGCAAATGTCAGGTACAGCTGCGTCAAATGCCAGATGTGGGAATCATGGTAGCTCCCAGGACAGCCAGCACACACATTCATTATTATGCCCTGGGCATCACACACAACCTGGAAGTTGATGGAGGGGAAGCCCTTGCGGTTGATGTATGCCCTACCCCGCTCACCGGCTGGTGCTTTGATGCGTATGTGTGTGCAGTCTATTGCACCCACTACCTTAGGATATTCCGCTATTTGCTGGAAGAGACACATATTGCTGGCCAATACCTCACGGGCATTGGGGAAATATACATGATCACCGACATGTGCTGACATGGCATCCAGGAACTGGTGCAGTACCCTGGAGGCTGATGCCTGTGATATCCCCATCATATCACCAGTTGGTCTCTGGAAGGTACCTGTTGCTAGTATTCTTAGGCCAACACATACCTTGGTTTCCACTGGGATGGGTTCCCTTCTGTTGGTTCTGTGTGTGAGGCGTGGCCTGCACAGCTCCACTATTTGCTGCAGGAGGTCTCTGTCCACTCTATAGCGCTCTACTATCTCCAGCTCATGTAACCCGTGGTAGGTGACCCTGGGCCTGTACACTCTTCTCCGTCTCCTCACTGTGGGTTGTCTGGCACCATCTGCATTGTCACCACCCTCAGTAAGTCGCCTATGTCTCATTATGACAGCTATGGTAGCCCCTAACATTTCTGCTCTGAGTTCAGCTTTTTCAGTTTTCACTTCTAATAGCTTACTCCTGTCTTGCAGTGTCTCTTGAGAGAAACATCCTGCACTGCTGTTTGCAGAGTTTTAAGTGCTGGGCTGGGCTACTATTCTGCCTGTGTAATTGCCTGCTTCTAATTGTTTTCACCTGCTAGCTCCAGCAGTATCCCCTGCTAGCTTCCTACTAAATCTGTTGCTTCCTTTTTCCTCTCTGTTTCCTCAGGGAGGAGCCGTGTGCAAACCAGCAGAAACCCGCTCACAGTGACTTACACACGCTCACACATGCTTACACGGTTCAGAATCTGCTTATTCGGATTAAAACACGTGCACACCTGCGCAAACAGTGTTAAACATCTCCCAACACACTCCCACATGCTCAATCTGTCTTACACGCGCACATCCTGCCTTACTCGCGCTTCATGGCGCGCGCACACGTGCGCATGCACGCCCAGCAAGAAACTTCGGTGTAGGCAACAGTGTACACCTTCCATTTCTTGACTTTCTCATGCTTATCTAGTGGCACACCTCTTTCCATGATATCTGTCTGACATCTGTCATTTAACTCTGACCTCCAATGAACTGCATTTCTTTCTACCATTCCCCCCTGTGATGTTACCTATCTCCTACTCTGTTCCTCCCCCTTCTATAACTCTTACACTACTCAGACTGTGCTCATTTGCTATGTGACAGTGGAATTCAATATCCTAACACTCATTTGCATCAGATTGCCTACTAATGCTTAGTTACATGTCTTAGACTCAGCTTCCCCCCTTAGCAACCACTACACGGTGGCCATGTTGGTTTTGGTCTGCTGGTCCCTGCATTGACATTCCATGTATTGCATAAAACCCACATTTGTGGGTTTATAACCTTCATTTTTATGTTTTATACAGCGCAGCCCGTTTGCGCGGGGCTGCGCTGGGTTTAAACACCGGCAATCGCCGAAAAAAAAATTATATTTTTAATATATTTGCATCAAGTTACCTTGCTAATGGCCACATATTTGGCCATTGGCATGCTGCCTGACACATATGCACCCTTTATTTGGAGCTGACATGGCTCCATTGCGGTTTTTGCAGAAACGTACTCAGTTGTCAACTGAGTAGATTTCTGCAGCTAAAACGGCTCTTACACAGGCTGTTCTGGGCTTCCTGGATCGCTAATCATCCTCATCTGCATGTTATTCGGCTGCAAGTGAGGTGATTAGCTTATCCACGCCCACTCTGTGTAAGAGACAGTTTAGCTTGTCTCTTACATGGACTTTGGGCTGTTCCTGGATCGCGAAGGCTGCATGGAGTCTTACACTACTCTTAGACTCCGTGCAAGCCTTCGTGAATCCGGCCCAGTGTCTAATCTAACTAGTTAATGCCCTCCATTTCTTAATATATTTTGACATGTTCATAAAGTATACTCCGTTGTTAGAAAAAGCAGCAATTTCTCTTTCTTGCCTTTTAATTTAGACTTGGCTTCAACAAAATGCAGAACATGTGTGTCTTCCATAAACACTTAACATTCATTAGCTAGTATAATACTTGTTTGGATTTACATTGTCTGATAAATATACCACTCAACTAAATGCATATAGTAGGAAAATACCAGGAATTGCATTTGTAGTGATCTTTAATGCAGATCTGACTCATTTGTGGACCTAAACAAGATGAGGAGTATAATCCATGCTCCTCATTTACTTGATTGCGCCAGAAAATCAGATCTGGTCAAATCACTAAATCATATAGATAAAAAAAATATCTCAGTTTTTGATCTTTCTATAGTTGTTACATATTTCTGTAATCTGTATTAAATATAACATTCTGTCATTTAAATGGATTAGCTATAGTTTAAATGACATAAATATTATCAGGTAAATTCTAATGAGGTAATAGTGAACTATTGCTCTCTGGACTGCTGCTGCTACCAATGAAACTTACCATTTTATGTCACTATTCCTGCTAAAACTAAAAAAATCAGACCTGGAAATCAGGGTTTGCTTATTTATTTATTTATGTATTTATCTGAAGATAAGCTATTACAAAGGAAGGTTAATATTTCTTGGATTTTTTATAGTTAATGCAAACTCATCTTCCTCCATCCACCCACACATCTTGTTTATGTAAAATGTACAAAGAAATTGTCTTGTGTTTACATGAAGTCTGTTCTCCAGATGTCTTTCTGCCATCTCAGCACCCATCCAAAAAAGATAATTATTTCATGAAAATGAGTGTTAATAACACAAAAGGCTCATACTACAAATCACAGCAGTGAGATAGAACAAAAATGCATTCATTGCAATGAATTATTATTTGTTGAGAATTAGACTATCACAATGAGGAATGAGAAATTGCAGAGTAGCGTCATGAGATCATTCTGAGTATTTTGTATTTACTGCCCACTGCACATAATATATTACTGGTGTTGAGAGTTAACATATCAGATATGTCAAGTTGACTGAGTCTGTGCTGAATTAAAATGTTTTGCACAGTTTCACCAGTTTCACTGGACAATTGTGTATACCACTGAAAAAAGGAAGCACCGAACAGTTACTTATACGTGAGCAATTTTTTTATACATATAAATTAACCCATAAAATTATACTCTACCCAAGGAGAAACAGCAGTAGTGCAAAGTGAGTTAGTTTGTACATGCTTAGCACCACTCAGATAAATGGGGGAAGTCCCCAGTCAAGCACTGGTCTGTGTAAGGCAAGCACCAGTCCAACAGTGGTCTGTCTAGGGCAAACCACAATCCACCAGCTGTCTCTGTAGAGCAATATTGTGTTGACACTATACAGCAGATGACCAACATTTTCTTATTATTTATTTTTGATTTATTTGCTAAGCAGGTAAATCGAGTGGGGGTAAGTGCCTATATTTAGGGGTGACCTTGTAGCTCAGTCAGGTTAAGAGTTTTACAGAGTCTCATAGAAGCAAACAAAGGCTAATGTAATCAAACCAAAACTACAGGGTGAAGATGTTAGTAAAATATAACCTTCATCTTCTGCACAAAACTTAACAAGTGTAATAGCTGGATCCTTAAGCATCCCTATTCCACAAAGCTAGAAATTCATTCAGGCAACCAAATAAGGCACATACTGTCAAGCCATGTATTAGATTATGGCATAATTAGTCTTTCTCAGAGACAGTCATCTGCTAAGTTATTTCTTCTCTTTCCTTTCTATCACTGTTGAATTTATTCATTATATTGACTCTCTTGATCTTCTGGTGAGTTACTTGGTATTTCATCGTAATAATTTACTTCTATTTCTTTCTTAACCTCTTTGATTGTCTCAGCCTATGCATTTATCTCTGCTTTACCTTGTTTATCTCATACTCCCTTTATTAACCCTGCATTGTGAGTGTGCTGCCTTGGTTTCCCTCCATTTCCTGCCCTAGTGTCCCAGAGGATTATTTGTTCAGTCTACTTTCGTTGTATTCCTTGCACTCCACTTTTATAAATGCACCACTACATTTTGTTTTTTTTCCTGACCAGCTTAACCGTCAGATGTACTGTAAGTTGTGTATGTCTGTGATCTGCTCATACTGTTATATTGTAATAGATGTAATGTCAGTGTATATTCTGCTCACCTGTTCTTTAAAAAGAAAACTCATTCAATTTAAAATGCAATTTCTGACACATGCATAATATGAAAAAAAAAATACCACAGCGTAGGATATAAACTCCTTCTGGTCCAAAGTTCTAATAAAAGTATTACCATATATAATATGCTCACAAGATTGCAAGAAAATAATTGATATTTTGTCAGCTATGAGTAACCCATTTAGGTCATGAGCCATTCCTGACATGTATGCTGACTGGACATGAGAAGTGCTGTTCCACAATGTTTCCAAGTAGGCACACCTGAGATATGTACAGATATAGATATATAGATATATAGCTGTATAGATATATAGATACAGATATAGACAGATATAGATAAAGATATATAGACATGCATATTTTATTACTAAACAAGTATAAATATCTACCAACTGGTGGTAGTTAGGCAGTAAGTATCAGTGAGGTCTTTTCCAGCATTATGTAAGCATTCAACAGATATTATAAAGAACAATATAAATGTCTTTAGGTCCAGTTATTACCAGAAGTATTGATATGGCACATAATTTGGTATGAAAAATCACTTTATCATTTACTGAACACCCCATTTGGATCAGCAGACTTCCTTGGCCTGTGAAATACCCTACCACAGTGCTTCCATGTGAACATTCTTTTTAGATAAATGTGATAATTATACTTTTTTATAAATTAGATAATTATTCATATGTGCATACTGAATTACTAAACACGTGTAAGTGCCTTCTTAGTGGTGACAGTTGTTGGGTATCTATGAGAAATTTTCCAGCATTTTGTATACTATGATCTAATAACATGAAATGCAATATAACTTCCTCCTGGATCAAGCTGCTGATAGAATATTACATGTAGTCATAAACTGACATGAAAATAAAGCATACTTTCTTACTTATTGATCACCCAACAGGGTCAGGATCCATTCCTGGCCTATGCGCAAACTTGGCCTGTGAAATGTTATTCCACAATTCTACCAACTGAACACTGCCCAAAACAATGACATACAATGTGTAAGTAGGCATACACATCACATTTATTGATATGCAAATATAGTTCAAGCAATTACAGTTGAAAGTCAGCTATCAGTTTGAATGTTCTGACACTATGTAAGCTTTCATTTGCCTCCATGATGCACTCCATACACTCCTTCTGGTTCAAGTCGCTGAGATATACATTAACATTGCACATATTTATATAGTTTTTTGAAAATAAATTATACTTTCTAATTTTCTAACTGCCCCATTTGCTTCAGGAGCCATTCATGACCCTTTGAAGTGTTGGCCTTGAAATGCAACTATACAGTGTTTCCAAGAAGGCAATCCCTGATAATTATTAAGTTTCCCTAGGACTCAATATAACTGTTCAAATGGATAAATCAGAAATATCTCATTACTCCAGTATGCCTTCAGCAGAATCTCATCTGCTCACAATCATAGCCTGCATGCATCTCTCCATGTTTTGTTATCAAAGTGTTGCTCCATTCCTTCTAAAATTGGAAATGATTTTGAGAAGCTATACATTAATAGTAACACCATTTAAAATGTCTCTTGGATTCATTAATGATGGTCGACTTCATGCCCGGACTAATACGACTGATAGTGTTAATGCTGCGAGCAGCAGTGCTGATCATATATGCACATAACACAACAAGGAGTGCCATCTCAAACAGAAGCTCATAGACACACCATGTTAAGCAACTACTAGGCCATATCTATATAAATAATGCAAACAAAAGAGTGTACATAATGATGCAAATAGTGCATTCACTTCCTGTTAACTGTATTCAAATAAGTAAATCAAGAATGCGTGAGCAATGCAAAACCTAGCAACAAACGAGAATGCTGGTGTACAATTCAGTTACTTAAATTATGGAGATACTGAATGTTATTGGCAATGTGACTCACATAAACAATTGGTCATGGAAGTGTTCACCATTAAAA
The DNA here is from genome assembly GCF_019279795.1 of Protopterus annectens. NCBI lineage: Eukaryota > Metazoa > Chordata > Ceratodontiformes > Protopteridae > Protopterus > Protopterus annectens. The sequence goes on from NC_056727.1 coordinate 1,180,083,918, forward strand.
ACTGTTGTAGCATAATACGGCCATTTAATACAATTTAAATTTATACACTAGCACATATGTTAACCTGCCAATGCGTAAATATTGGACAAACACACAAATAATATAGTTACAAAGGCGTAGACCTAGGGACAACTTGTAAATTGCACTTATATACATTGTATACATGACTAGAATAACAGTTGTGTTAGTAAACCTGTATCCTGATACAACACATAATACATGCATACATAACAGCAATGGAGTATGAGTCGTGCACTCAGAATATACCATAAAGGTAGTTTAGAAATCGAAGATGGTTTGTATCAAAACGGGTCAGTGCAGCACTACATCCACATGCCAATACAGCTGTGTTATAATTTTAAAGTGAGACACTGCACATGTCAAAGTGTAAGGGATCATGAGAACACAAGCAGTGACATTTCTAAGACTTGCAGGATGATTGCTATAAGAAAGAACATGAAACAAACCTCATGGGAAGTGAACCCATAACCACTACATGACAAATTTAGCATACTTTAGACTTAACAAGAGTGGTAAGTGAAACAGTCATGATGCAAGTCCCCCAGAACACAGCACACCTCCTTGCAGGTTTACAGACCACTTACATAGCCATTATTGACACATATCCCCCAAATGGCCATCACAACAGAGGCATAAGACATCATCATCGTTATCATCAACCCCCTTTTTCCCATTTTCAACATGGGGTCTCAGTGTCGTATTAACTGCCACCATCTCTCTCTCAATTCAATTCCACACTTCTGCCTTCTTTGACACTAATGCCTGACTTTGCAGATATCTCATATAATCCAGCCACCTTTTGGCTGGACATCCTCCTTTCCTCTTACTGTCTTCCTGTCTGCCCCAAATCTTCTTCACCATATTGTCTTCTCTTTTTCTGCACATGTCCCCAAAACAGCATAATCAGTTCTCTTTGATCTTTTCTGCAATTTAGAGTTACCTTGGCTTCTGCTCTCATGTTTTCATGCCTTCATCTTCCCATAGTGTGCATCCTACCATCCTTCTTAGGCACTTCACATTTAGCTTTCTTATTTCTCATCTGCTCTGCTTTTACATCCGAGGTTTCTGTACCATACAGTAGTACTGGTTACACCACTGTTTTATACATCTTATTTTTCAACTTTTTTGGCATTCTTCTGTCAAATACTACACCTGCCACTCTATGGCAGTTGGCTGCAGCCCCTCTGATTCTAGCTTTGACTTCTTAATTCAAACTTCCCTTCTCCTCAACCAACCCTCCTAGATACTTGAAGCTATTAACCTGATCCACTATTTTCCCTTCTATCTCAATTCTCAGCTTTTTCTGATTTCCCCAATTTGCCACCATTACCATTGTCTTATCTGTACTTAGTTTCATCCCATGTGCCTTCAGTTTTGCATTCCATTCCCCCATCTTTTGCTGAAGTATATGCTCTGAGTCTGTCTGTAATGTCACATAATTTATTTACAACTTATGAGCAGCAGTGGGCTTAGAGCTGAACCATGATGCACACCTCTGCCACTGGGAACCCCTCTGGGAGGGTGGCCTAATTGTTAAGGTATTTACCTTACAAACACAAAGTGCAGGGTTTGAGTCTCACAAGGGATAATTGGCTAAGCTTAAAATGGCTTGCAAGGGCAGTTAGCTTAGTACTAATCTATGAACCTACCTATGAACAGTGTTCATACTTGAGTCATCATGCTCTTGTGCATAGACTGCACTAATTCTACCAATGTTTACGGGACTTTCAACCACCACATTACTGCCCAAATCTGATTTCTTGGGACCTTGTCATATGCTTTCTCCAAGTCTAGGAATGACCAGTTGGTCTCTTTCCTCATCTCTAGCTTCTTCTCAACTATCTTTCTCACTGCAGACATCTGATCAGTTGTGCTGCATCCTAATCTAAACCTGAACTGTTCATCTCCCATGTTAATTTCTACTACTCTGTGTATCTGTTTGTCAATTACCCTTTCCAGAACTTTCATGAAATGTGACAGGAGCTCGACACCTCAATACTGCCCACAGTTATGGATGCCCCATTTGTTCTTGTACACTTGCATGAGTATGCTTGTTCTCCAACAAGGGGATAAGACATTATAAAAAGTTCTGGGGGGAATGTAGCATGTAACAACAGTAGAAGACACAAAATTATGAATGATGTTTAATGTCAATGATACTTTCAGACCACTGCAGTAGGAGGTCATGCTAGTGAGTGAAGCAATGGGAAAAGAGGTGAGTATAATAATACACTACAACGACACAGAACAGATGCTATCAGGCACACAAAATGCATGTATCTGTGTTTGTTTAAACTCATACCTCTGTTAAATTATATATTCCCAACTACAGGATATTACTAAAACATTCTAATAGGTTACTCAAGAGAGAGGTGACTGTCAAATGCATTTCAGAGGAAATAGATAACCTGATATCAGGCAATCAAAATGCCGCTAGTTAGGTTTGAACTTGTGACTTTGTGCAAGGAGAGGGTTTTAGAGTACTCAAAAGAGAAATGGTTGCAAAATACATTTTAGGGGAACAGACAACCTGATATCAGGGAAACAAAATGCACTTTCCTGTTTTCAAAACTATTACCATTGATATTTGTAATGGAAATTTATGGGCATGACTATAATACACCACAATGGAAGGTGTTAAGAGGAGGTATGAATGCAATGGGCATAGCATGTTAATACTGAGTTATGCTTACATGGCATTATTACCATATAACAAAAACAGTTGTCTGTATTCCACAGGTGAGATCAACACAGATTTGAGCCCCACCTGCCTAACTCATGTTCATTATGAGATGAGTAGTGCATTACCTAATGATGCCACAGAGCAAGTTGCGCAATTCTTGTTAGAAATCACACAAATGGAAAGCCATCAGCTGTTTGTATGTGAATGAATATGGCCATGATTAAAAGTGAGCACAATACACAGTGGAGGACACAATGCCCCCTGTGAAAGTGTTATGTAAGAGTAGAACAACACATCCATGCAGTAACTCATTATTGTCTATCATCATTTGTTTTATATATTGCTACAATGTATACCAGACAAGACTCAAAAAACCCTGCCTACATAAATTACAGTAACATAACATCTATATTAGTTACTGACACCACAGAGCTGTTGGCACAGCACTTGTGAGAATCTACACATTTGAAGGGACTGTGAGAACATTATGAAAGACTGAAAAGGGAAATGAGCATTGTGGAAAAGACAACAATAACTAGCTAGCCCCAACTTTCAACATAACTTATTAGTTATGATGGTTAGGATAGTTGAAACATCACATGAGGGCTACAGTGAACTGTGGAAGCTGGGATAGCAGACAAGATAAATCTCTACACAGGTCTATATAACTATCCTCGTTTATTGACTCTGACCTGCATTGTGTAGTCAATGCACCCGAAGGCAAATTCTCAGCAGTATTTACCAGAAGACTAGAAATGATAATTACTATTTTCCAACATTTAATAGGATTATGGCTAGCATTAATATTGGTGCAATGGAAGATACACAACATATATTGTTTAAATGGGTATTCTTGCAAAGAAATGCGCAGCACTTAGGGGATCAAAATCCTTCATCCATCAAAAAACAATAAAATACCTTCCATTGCATATGCCAAGTAAACCATTTATACATGGTAACAGTTGCTTTTTTTGCACAGTCATACAAGATACCTACTGCCAGATGTGAGCACTTACCTGTGTAATGCTCATTCTGTAGACTTATGCCCTAGCTGCTGACCCTGAAGAAAGAGTCATTGCACAATTGGAAGAAGGCACACAGTTGAAGGGATAATGTGCTTTAATGCACATGGATGCCCTGAAAAGGGTGAGTATCATTTGAAGGAATCACAGGCGTCCACCTCTAAAATTGTTACCACTAAATAGAACTGCACAAATCCCATCTATTGAGAAAGCATTCCTGCCTGTTATCAGTTGTTTTTTACCACTCTAATAGAAGGTACATGCTGTTGGATTTGAACACTTGCTAATCTAATCTGTGCACTAGTTGCTGATGCTACAGAAGAAATAATAGCACCATTCTCAGAAAGCAATACAACCGAACTGTCAACTTGTGAATAAGCCAATCCCATCTGTTACCATTTCCTTTCACACATATTAGGTACACACTGCTGGATTTGAACACCAGCCTACATAATTTGTCAACTCTAAACCTGTGTACTAGCTACTAATGCCACAGATGAAGTCATATCACATTTTTCTGAAGGCACACAGTTGAAGGGAGTATGGTCCATGTATGAAAGAATGAGCAATATACGTGTGATACAGACACTGTCATTGTGTGGATCAGAATTTGTAATATACTATAATGATAATTTCAATATCACATCAGGAGTGCATTAAACCACTGAGTCTTTTAAACATACAGTAATAAATATTTCCTAATACTGATATCACTATTGCTTTCTGTCACACATCGGGGCTAAGCATATTAGCACAAGGAGTACCATATGAATGCAGCATAAGGGAAATTCTGATCACTTTTTGTGAAAGGAGGTGAAATGGTAATTAGTGTTACTTAACTTTGGTTGGCAGTTTTATTTAATGCCATGTGTTGCACATCAGTGACAGCAGGATGACTAATTTGTTGTAGTATTCAAAAGTCTTATGTCTATGAAGTGATATATGAGTTACTTCACCTGAATTGTCATGGTAGGAAATAATATATATATATATATATATATATATATATATATATATATATATAAATATAATTAGAACTATATATATATATATATATATATGTATATATAAAACTATATATATATATATATATATATATATATATATATATATAAAACTGTGTATATATATAAATATATATATAAAACTATATATATATATATATATATATATAAATTATGCACACAAACACACACATATATATATATATATATATATATATATATATAGAGAGAGAGAGAGTTATATATACATATATAGATAGATATATGTGTGTGTGTGTGTGTGTGTGTGTGTGTGTGTGTGTGTGTGTGTGTGTGTGTGTGTGTGTGTGTGTAAGCGTGATGCCAAGTACACATAACTGGAAGGAAGTAATGATGAACTAACAGGTATGTTACACAGCAATGCTATCACAGTTGAAGTGACAAAGGGACTTATACTGTTATGTGTATGACGAGTCAAAGGTAAAGGAAGTGTACAGACAGGAAATCATAAAAATTATGTTAGAGGGACTGAACAGGATGGTGTTGGGTGATATTTGCAACTGACTGCAAGCAAGGAGCAATCATTGATCCCTAAATCACTTAGCCATCCTGCAACAAGGTTTGCTTCAAATAAATATAAATCATGGTCTGAAACTAAATGCCAAAACATGCCTTATTGTACCCTTTAGGAATCCATCTACTTCAGGGAACTACCACACTAACAATAAGCTTCTAATATTTGACTCAGTTGTTTGTGATTTGGGAACTTTATTTATTTATTTATTTATTTATTTATTTGACATTTATTGACTGGGAGAGTCTGACTGAGCTAGTGCCCTTTTTCAGTGGAGGTCCGGGGAAGAAAGCTCTACAGAATAAACAATATACATTTTTACAATTCATAGTCATTAAAATCAAATATTTTTTAAAAAGTGTAACAAGATAGGATTTCAAGATTTATGTGGACAGTAACCTAACTTTTGACAAACATGTGCCTATTGTATGAAAGTGCTTCTGCATTGGATAGCATATAAACAAAGGGATTGTGTCTAGATCGAGGGATGTTATTGTACCCCCCTTTGGCATGTATTTGTACAGACACATGCAACAACTTGAATTCCCGCAGAGATACCTTACTAAAAGGATACAAGGATTAAACAATATATCATACACGGACTGACTCAAAGCCCTGTCACTATACTCTGTATCCTATCAACTGATAAGAGGTGACCTGCGTCTGGTATACAAGGCATGCTCTAACCCATTACTGCTGGATTTACTACACATCAGCAAGTCAAATAGCATCAGAGTCATTCAGTCTATGGATCTAAACCTCTACTGCAACATCAGCAGAATGCTTTGGAGGGACAGGTATATTTTGCAGAGGATACCCCTGCTATGGAACAGACTCCTCATCTACATAAAACAAAGTTCAACCCTGTTTATTTTGTAGTGCAACCTAGATCTATGGATGCGAAACAACGTTTATCACAGGACTGCCTCCTGAAATACTAATGGACAGAGGCAGCTCCTAAATGCTTTATCCCATGCATGGGGCCTCCTCAAATTATCTATGGTATGATCCCAGTTATTTTTATTAGGGCTAATATATAATTATTGACCATGGAATGGATAAGGCCAATCTATAGTCAAATGGGACAGGTTATTTTGAGCAACAAAAGGGAAATTGGCTAGGCTTAAAATGGCCTGCAAGGGCAGTTGTTCTAGTACTTACTTAAGAACCTATAAACCTATGAACCTATGACAGTGACAGCTTTTACACAGTGCAGTGCCACCCATGCATTCATGAGTGTTACCCTCCATATCCCTGCATTATTCATTATTGCATTTAAGTCTTATGTTTGTTGATGAAAACTAGCCATTACATGCATACAGTGTTCAGGATTAGAACAAGGTGTACAAACAACTTATGTTACTATTGTACTCCTCAATTGCAGTCTGCAAATCTGCTTACAGTTGTACAAGTTCAGTGGCACACACTGTCACACTTGGAAGGAAAACATGAGAGAGTCATACCCTCATTTACATTACATACAGAAGTGCACTTTGTGCATTGGAGTGGGGTCCTCATATCAGGTATACAATAAGCCAATAGACCCAAGAGAGACTTTTTCCAGATTTAAGTATTTTTGTCTCTGTTGTTTTGCTCCGACTGCCTTTTCCCGCCTGAAAAGCAAATTTCTAACTGATCTGTGCTTTAAAAAGTTTAAATTGAATTTGCCTTCTGCTTTTTACAGTTTTTGCACTTGTTTTATATCAATTTAAGTCATTTTTGTATTGTATAACTGTTGTAGGCTACACACTAAAGTACGCTAGCCTGTTTATAGCATTTACAGTGTTTTCTGTGTGTTTTTCTGCTGTTTCCTGAAAAAAAAAAAATCTCTTTTCCCGACTTTGCTGAACTAGATTAGTCCAGATTTCAGGTTTTGCTGAATTCCGGACTGTGGTATAGTTTCCTGTGTTGCCCATATCCTTACTTGGATAGGAGGAAACTTCTCTGTTCACCAGTGAGAGTGGGGAGCTTTGAGCAGCCTATCTGTCCCTGGAGGAGTGGTCTCAGCCCTGAAACAAGCAGCTTATTGGCTGTTTTGGGTCAATTCCTATCTCTTTCAGTTTCCCTGCTTTAAAACCCACATTTGCGTGGTTTTGCACGATTTTGCGCATAGCGCAGCATCGGGCAGCGCCGCTTAAACGGGTTTAAACTATTCCAGACACCACAAAGTCTGCCCTTCACTTTTTCCCTTATAACTGTTCTAAATCTCAAAGTAAGCACTCTATTTTCATTCTAAAGCCCTGCAGTTGCTCGTATAAGTAATCTTATAAGTAAGCACTAATAAACTAAAGCACTACACCCTCTTATACTCCCTTTAAGTACTTGGCTCCCTATTGGTCCTTTTTGATCAGTCAAAAAGTAGTTCCTTATACTATTCTGGCATGTCCAAAAGTCAGTTTTGGGTTTGCTCTCCAGTCCAGCTGGTGAATCTGGGAATCTTGAGGCAATGTTACAACGGCCTTATGTACACAGACCACCCTCTCCTCCTCCCAACAAGCTCAAATATATGTGAGAGATATAACTATATAGCCAAACTGGAGGCTGTGCTCTCTCAACCCAGTACTGGCGCAGTCAGTCAGGAGGAGAAGGTAACCACACACACCACAAATTCAATCTCACATAGACCTATCGCAACAGCAAACCAAACACATAAACAAACAAAAACATACTCGGAGGCTCTAAATAAAAATCTGCCCAAGCAGCAGAGACCTCCAAAGCAGACATCCAAGCAACCGCTACCCCACAACAATACCCACGTATTACATAGTTCACAAAGTCAGTGTTCCACACAGTCACAGCCCCTAAGGCTAAATAACACACCTAATACACTTGTAATAGGTGACTCTATTGTCAGTCACACCGACGTCCCACTCACCAGGCTGAATAAGGAGAAGGTCACTGTAAGCTGCCTGTCGGGTGCCAGGATCCGCCACATAACACAAGCACTCAGGTCACTCCAAAGCAAGTAAAAATATGACTCCGTCATTTTCCATGCTGGTGTGAATGACCTGAGATGTACCTCCCTGGACTACATGAAAAGAAACATAGAGGAGCGCACTGATCATGTAGCCCAGGCCGGTATGACCCTGACCTTGAGTAGCATCTTACCCTCACCAAGAATGATGCCACAATATGAAGACAAGATGATCAATTTCAACAATTGGCTTAAGTATTGGTGTCATTCAAAGGGGATCCAATGCCTGTCAGCCTGGGATGACATGCTCAACAAGCCACATTGCTTCTCTAGGGACGGCTTGCACCTGTCACCCCTGGGCTTTTGAATACTGGCTAATGCTCCTGCCACCCCCATAGTGCCATTTTTAGGCAAGGCTCAAAAGATAAACCCACCTCCATAGACAACACAAGGAAAGAGAAACTAAGGGTAATGCTGCTCAATGCCAGAAGTCTAAACCTCAAGATGCATGCACTCAAGACTCTCCTCAGTATGGAGAATATCAATATCTGTGCAGTAACAAAAACCTGGTTCAAGGCTCTCGAGAGCACCCCAGCACTACCAGGTTATACCTCATACCATGCTTTTCGGCCCCAAAACTCGGACCGAACCACAAAAAGAGGGGGAGTATCCATATTAATCAAAGATACCCACACCTCCAGGTTAGTGGCACTGCACGAAGCATCGGAGACCATCCATGTGCAACTAACAGTGGGCAAAACTGCCTTTCAGTTTGTAGCCTGCTACAGACCACCTCCCAAACTCAGGAACCCCACTCCGCTTTCCTGAGAACACTGGAGAATATGAAGGTCTCTCCAAACACCATTATATTGGGTGACTTCAACTACCTAAACATAGACTGGGAGCACTACTCAAGCCCCAACACCCTCGCCCAACAGTTTCTAGAATTTATAAACGCAAATGCTATGGAACAATTGGTCACCACTCCCACAAGAGGGGAAAACATATTGGACCTGATCATCACCAGCATGGGGACTCTATGTTCCATACCAGAGGTATACCCCTCATTGGTAAGATCTGACCATAAATGAATCTCACTGGACATCCATATCCCATCCCCACCCCCAGCCAAGGAAACCACGGTGAAGAACTTCTCAAAAGCAAATATCACACTTCTCAAAACAGAGGTGGAATCCTTCAAAGCCCCCGGGCCAGTGAAAATGCGGCCCAAACCGCAGAATCCTTTACAAACACATTCTATGGACACCTACAGGAATGCATGGATCATGCTATCCCAAATAAAACCAAGACTCACTCCTCCAAAGGCAGGAGACCTGTCTGGTGGACCCCAGCCATAAATAAGCTATACAACAGAAGGAGGAAGCTACTACATTATAGAGCAAAATCCCAAAAAGGGAAAGCATCCCTGATCAGTACTAACAAGAAACTATGATCCCTCATAAAATAAGGCCTTCTTTAGTTATGCCAGGAACCTGGGTGGCAACTCCCAGATATGCTCTGAGTTAGTGCAAAATGACAAAAAATACACTGAATCCACAGACATTGCCAACATCCTGGCAGACAGGTTCAGTGCAAACTTCTCCCCCTCTTCCACCCCCAAAAGAGCAAATGTCTATCCCAACAGAGTGTAGCCTCCCTGACATCACAGAAGCACAGGTGAGAGCTGCCCTCTTCAAAGCAAAAAACACAGCATCAATGGGACTGGACGGTGTCCCGGGCTGCGTCTTACACGAGCTCCAAGAAGAACTGAACCCTCACATAAAGTCACTGTTCAATCTCAGCCTTATTACAGGATATGTACTCAAGGAATGGCATACAGCAACAGTGGTCCCACTCCACAAATGTCGTGCCACAACGGACCCCGGAAACTATCACTCTATAAGCCTGACTAGCCTGGTCTGCAAAGCTTTGGAGCGTATCATCATGGAACTCATAAACAAAGACATTGAGAACCTCCAAACACTGGATCCTACCCAATTCGGCTTTGTTAAGGGCAGATCTTGCCTCTTAAACCTGGTCAGCTTCTTTGAAACAGTCACCAAGGCCATAGATGAAGGGAAGGTAGTCCATACAGCCTACCTGGACCTTGCAAAAGCCTTCGACACAATATCCCACTCGGGCATCATAAATAAGCTCACCAGCTTAAATATCAACCCCTATGTCACAAGATGGGTTGCAAACTGGCTCAGGGTAGAACCCACATGGTCAGAATTGCAGGTGCCATGTCAGACTCTAAACCAGTTGCAAGTGGCGTCCCACAAGGCTCAGTCCTGGGACCTCTCTTGTTCGGTATATATTTCTCTGAGGTACAATCTAACATGGGAGGACTATGGCTGACCAAGTTCGCAGATGACGGCAAACTGGGTGCCATAATCGACTCACCGACTGACACAAGCATCCTCCAAAAGGGTCTCACAGAGACAGATAACTGGTGCCAGAGCCATGGCCTAAAGCTAAATGCCAAAAAAATGCATAGTCATCCCCCTTGGGAAAAACAAAGTGCCCACAAATTACCACATAGGTGGTAATCCATTAAGTACGGAAGAAGTAATTAGGGATTTGAGGACCCAAGTAGATAGCAATCTCTCCTTTGACAATCAAGTTGCCAAAGTGCTTAGAAAGACCTTCTATATAGCCCACCTTATCACAAAAGGGTTCACATCTAGATCAAGAGAGGTCATTGTGCCCCTCTACTCATCACTCATCAGGCCCATAATTGAATACAATGCCCCATTTGGGATGTACCTTACCCAACACCTGCAGCAACTGGAAAGACCCCAAAAGTACCTCACCAAGAGGATCAAGGGACTCAAACAGATGCTCTACGCAGTTAGGCTAAAGAAACTCCAGCTCTACTCAGTTGCTTACCGCCTACTCAGAGGCGATCTGTGCCTGATGTATAAAGCCATGGCCAACCCAGAATTAATGGACATGCTCCACCTCAGGAAATCCAAATCCATTAGAGCTACATGCTCCAGGGACTTAACCCTCAGCACAGAAATAAATAGGACATGCTGGAGGGACAGATTCACATCCCAGAGGCTCCCCTCACTCTGGACAAAATCCCAGTCCGTGTTAGGCAGAGCCCCTCAATGACCCTCTTCAAGAGAAATCTTGACGAGTGGATGGGAGATTATAGATTTACCCCTGGGATCTCTTCTGTGTCCCTACTAGATAGAGGCACAGTTAAACTAACCTTAAAAGGGCTATCTTCTGTGATCTACTATACAGAGGCACAGTCAACTAATCTAAAAGGGTGGCGAAAGCCAAACACACTCTGGCTAGGCTTATAAATGCCCTAGGGCAGATAGCCTAGTATCAACCTATGAACCTATGAACCAATAAAGGCATACTCAACTAACAATGTCCACTAAAATTACTTTCAGTCTGTCAGAATCACATATGGAAGAGCAATGCCGCCAGTCTTAGTTGTGTGACTGATGGAAAAATAAAATAAATATTTTTGAGCTTTTGTCATAGGATGAGAACTAGCTGTAGACTTTCTTACTCGATGCCAAGGATTTTGGAAATGGCAAGTACAGAGAAAGAGATTTTTGTTTAAAGGCATTTATGGCTATGTGAGCCATACATGAGTCTAGATTTTCACCATATTAAAGGAGTGAAATGGGGTTGATAGGACAGAGATGAAAATGGAGAGTAAGCAAGGGATAGTAGAGCGGGAAAGTAATTAAGGAATGAGCAGGATCGTGGTGGAATAGGACCATATTTATGCACTTCTTCACAAAGTAAGATTGTATTTATAAAAAGAAAATATGAATACTTACATCATGAATGATATGTGACAACAACTTAATAATGTTGTGGAACCAATTTGATCAAATCAGGAGTTTAATACACATACACATAGGCAAAGTAGAGAGTTATGCATGTGACATATTGTGTGTGTGTGTGTGTGTGTGTGTGTGTGTGTGTGTGTGTGTGTGTGTGTGCGTGTGTGTGTGTGTGTGTGTGTGTGTGTGTGTGTGTGTGTGTGTGTGTGTGTGTGTGTGTGTGCGTGCGTGCATGTGCGTGTGTGCGTGTGCGTGTGTGTGTGTGTGTGTGTGTGTGTGTGTGTGTGTGTGTGTGTGTGTGTGTGTGTGTGAGTGAGATGTGCCCTTTCCTTTCTAAAGAAAGAAGAATCCTGTAGACCTTTGATATTCCATGAGTTTATCTCCCACATCCTCTACTTTTAAATGTGGTCCATAATATTATGAAAGTGAATCTTGGAAGTCTCTTCTTCACAACACAGTTAAAGATATAAGTACAGAAGTTCAGTGTTTGTATATGTTCTGTAGTACTAAAGTCTCTCAGAACTACTACTGTGCCTGAACACATTACTACTACAACTAAGAGAGAGGTTTGACGAGATAAGTACAAGGTCTGCTAACTTACTAATTTTTAAACTGGAGTTAATAAAACAGTAATCAAAACCCCTAACATTTCTATTAAAAACAACAGCAATATATACATGTTTAAATAAGCTCAAGATGTGAAGTACCACACAATCAAAACACTCTACTACTACACTCCATTTTACATGTTCCTAATGCTTACTCTTCGTACGGAAAAAGTGAATACTTACATAACTGAGTTAAAACATGTGTAGTTGCCACTTAAGAAGGAGGCGACAGCAAAATGCTCTTATATAAAAGCCTAGTCTCTTTATTGCAGATAACAAAAGCAATACAAAGTCCATTCATTTATGAAAGATGACTGACTGAATGAAGTTTTCATGAACTTCACCTATAAGATTAAGTTGCTATCTCTTTGACAAGGAGACAACCCTACTATGTTTCCATGCTACCATTATTTCTGCAATAATTAAGAGTTGAATAAACTTTTTAAGTAATGAAGAAACGGTATGATAGCTAACCTACATACCCTGCTTTATTACAAATATGAATGGATTTAGCAATAAAAAATTCAGAGTTGCTGTTGATTAGTTTTGCATGCTACAATACATGACTTTACTTGACTGACTGTGCAGTTAAACAGTGGTTTATCAGGTCTTATGCACATTTGTATTATTCAAACAGGATTATTTGCAAAGCACTCAAAGATTGCCTAAGGGAAAAATGGACTTTCTGTACTTTTCCCCCCTTCTTTTTTGTTCTACACAGCCAAGTCAGCAGTTCTACATAAGCAAACAGTATAAACAGTATTAGATCACCAGCTAGATGTTTAATAGCTACTTTATAGCTTATTAGGAGCAAGTCACATATTACTCTATTTGACTTCATTTCCAGATAGTAAGTTGAGGACAGTTAGCTGTTTTCAAAACGATCCTCATTAGGCCAGCTCAATAAAAACACTCACTTGCCTGTAATTGCATTCAGGCTAACAAAAGTCCCAGAGTTCTTCATTCTTTATTTTTCTTTTCTCCCAGCACCGAAGACAAAGAACAGATTTATTAATCTGCAAGCCCATTTCACCAAGAAGACAGGGAAAGGAAATTAATTTGTGTTGATTGCTACAACAAAAGAGGGACTACAGCCAACTGCAACAGGTAGGGCCAAAAAGACAGCCCAATGCTTTTCTAGGCTTAATGAATTTACTATTACAATCCGTAGCTTAGAATGTTGCAAATGAGCTTGCAGTCTGCTGTTTGAAATCCCTACCATGTGGATTTGAACAAAAACAGTAAAGATCTGTGATGGAGGAAGGAAACAGCTCTGAAAAAAAGACATTTAGGATTTCTTTGTGATGTGATCCACGAGTTAAATGGGTATTCAAGTTGATCTGTGGCTAGGTGGGCTACCTTTTTTCTTCTTAATTTCCATTCTCAGCTTTCCCTCTTTTAGAGTTTCAGGAGTTCTCCAAAGGCTTAAGAGCAGCAGTTTTGTCTTCCGACGGAGTTTTAACTAAGAATTTCTGGTAATTTTTAGAGAAGGCTAGAGTGCTAGGATATTTCATTTGAAATTTGACCTTTTTGGTAAGAAGGAATGCACAAAAAGGTGTTAGCAGTTGTCCTGCTTGCTTAATTTGCATTGGTAGTTCCTGAGCAAATGTAATTTTGTGTCCATTTCAGTTTAATGTTCCTTTTTGCTTTGCTGCATGTAAGATTTCTTGAACATGCTGGTAGTTTAGTAGCTTAACATAGACCTGCTGAGGATTGGTAGGGTTTTGTGATCTATAGAGAGTTCTATACGTTCTCTCTATCACAATGTCTTTGTCAGTGGATTGATTATCCAACAAGGCACTAAAAATCTTCTTTAAAGTATCTTGAAGTTGTGCTTGATCATATGTTTCAGGAGTTCCTCGTATGAGGATATTATTTCTCCTGCTCCAAGCTTTGGGATCTGTAAGCTTTTGCTGCATGTCTTCTAAAACGACATCTTTCTTTTTTAGTTGTTTTGGAGCTCCTCAATTTCATTTCATTTGCTGTTGATTTGGCTTCAGCATGGTCTTATTGAGAAACAATTTGTTCCAGTGAAGTTCAGAAGTTTGAGAGTTGGTCTAAAAATTTTTGAATGGCAGTCTGTATAGGCATTAGAGCAGATTTCAGGTCATTCATGGTATAGACCCCTTCTGCTTTTGTTTTAGAGTTAGACTTTCTTGCATCTTGTTGTTTTAATGTTTGCTGCCTTTTCAATAAAGCTTCTTTTTCAGGTGAAGTTATTTCTGAAAGGTTAGTTTTGGTTGTAGTTCAATTTGTTCCATGTCATTAGCCACGGTTTGATTTTAGCAAGATCACAGTTATTTACTATATGCAGCTCTTACAACTAGTAAGGTTAGACCTCAAAATGCCATGCACCTTTGCTATAGAAGTATCCAAGGTAAAGAAAAGTTAGTTTTTCCTAGAGTAAAACTTGACTAGTTGAATACGGACGTGTCCAGATGGTTAGTTGCTTATATCAGGAACCCCGTTAGGATGAGATTGCAGGCTGATACTTCCTGATTACGAAGATTCAAATAGAAGGTTGTGGAGCTGTAGGAAGAGAGTGCTCATAGGCTGTCCACCATCTTGAAAATCATTTACATCTAGATATTAACATGTGAAGCGATAAGTTACAGTTAGAGTAATAATATGACACCCCTACTAGTCATAATTAAAAGCATTCTACAAAAGTGTAATTATTTTGCAAGTGGTTTATGGATAACAGTTAATTAGCCATGTATTGGGCCTCACTATATGTTATTCTAAGGTATGGCTACATGTAATCAACACTGAAATTTAAAATGTATATCACACATATTTTATGTTGTGTGGGATTGAACCAATATTCATCTGGCTTTAGCGAATAACTAACTGGTTCAAAGCTACATGAACTAATCATACAGGTCAATAGAATATGCAAATGTAGAATATACATACTTTTGTAGTTGTTGACAAACACTTGTGGCCTGTCCACATAACTGGTAATCTATTGGTAAGCTTAGAGTTGATCTGACGTGGCAATCAGTAATACCTGAATCCATACCTAACCTGTCCTTCTCTGAGGTGTGTGTGTGTGTGTGTGTGTATGTGTTGTGCACGAGTGTGTGTGTGTGTATGTGTGTGCGTGTGTGTGTGTTGCTATTTAAACGCAGTCTATTGCATAGTTATGGGAGATATAATTACAGTATTGAGGTGATTAATGGGTCTTATAATATTACTTCCATCAGTGAAGTAGGTCAGCTTTTTTCATTTCATGTTACTATAATGGTGATTACATTGCTTTCCCATGAACGGGATGCCAGTAGCACAGGTGACAGCCTTGGCTAAACAATTCCAAGCCTTGGTCTTGTTCTGAGACCTGGCATAGTTCCCTTGCAGCAGCCACTGGCTGCAATTTTGTTATGAGGTGGTTTACAAATATGCACGTCTCCTCCTCAAATCATTCATGTGCTCTAAATGTAGGACTATCCTCACCATCACCTGAAACATATTCCCTTTAAAGATCTTAGGAAAAATGGCAGGGAACTGGAGCCTAATTCAGCTCTTGAGAGCACCAGTCTGTGCCCAGCAATGGATATTGTTGAACACTGCATTTGAACAAGTGATGGGACTGAAGCTTTACTTCTGCTCTAAAACCCTTCTTAACTTCACTACCTGTCCCTCACCTTCCTTTATGTACTTTCCAGCCACTAAAATTACTCATTTTACAGTGAATCATTAACTTATTTACAGGTACCACAGCACACTATACTCTGTTTTCGTCTACACCATCACCCTCCCTGACACATGCATATTTCCGTGCTGGTAAACCTGACTGTATATATCACTCACCTGATTGTTTTTCACTGTACATCTCTGTCTTCCCTGACTCTACATAGGCTGATTCCTGTATGCTCATAGCCTTTTCTGATCCTTACCTGCTCCACATTACTTTCTTTTTCTCCCTCC
Organism: Protopterus annectens; assembly: GCF_019279795.1. NCBI lineage: Eukaryota > Metazoa > Chordata > Ceratodontiformes > Protopteridae > Protopterus > Protopterus annectens. The sequence goes on from NC_056727.1 coordinate 1,180,100,462, forward strand.
TATAATGCCTTGCGGCATTTAAATTCCCTTTCTGGTGTTCTGCGCCATCTTTCTAACTCAGCTACTCTCTGAACTCTTAAGCAACAGCTCCGGTGGTGCAAAGACAATAATCTAGATACAACTGCTGTTTTATGCAACTTTCCAAATCTCTGTCTAAGGTATTTTTTATGCAATTTGCTTGTTGCAGAAAAGTGAATCTAGGACTCTAATTGCAGGTCACTCTTATGTTTAGACAAAGGGAGCTATTAGCACTGTAATCTTGGTACATGCGGGAACTTCAGCAGCCAGTGAAGGGTCTAATTGCTATAAAGGTATATAGATGTTCATTGGCGGGCTATAGCTAGAAAGAAATGTATCTAAACCAATTATCACAACACCTGACTCATCTCTGAATTTTTTTTTTTTTTGCTGTTAATTAGGGCACCTTAATTGCCTAATGCATATGTTATTGTTATGCTCTAGTTAAAGCTTTTCTACCTAACGGTTGTTTTTGCCTCATCAGCTTATACTGTGCTCTTTCATTTAAATGCAATGGTATTTGTTATCGACTGGTGTTATGGCACAGAAGTAGTAATGACTGCAGGAACAGCTTACAACAGCTGCATCGCTATTTAAATAATAATGCTGTCTTAGCTGTACAATACAGCTGTGTATCACTTCATTGCTTGTAATTTAGCATCGCTAGTGTTGTCTGCCATCTTCACTCAATTTCCTTTCTCTCTCATTCTTTTTAACTCTGTTAACTTCTCACTCTTACTCCCCATCTCCTTCTACTGCTTTCTCTGGCACCCTTCTTTCTCTTTCTACTGGAAGCATTTCCTATCTAACCTTCTCTCTCCTTCTCCCCTTTGCATAGGAGCCTGACCTTCAAAATCTTCTGCACTGACCACAAATACTACTTTTCTCCTTGGGCCTCCAGTGAAAATGGGTTTCTGACCCAGTAGACTTTTCCGGTTAACAAATGTAAATAAAATAAATAATAAAATAAATTGTTTAGGTATCATTATTGGTGATAAGTTAAAATTTGACAATCACATGTCACAAGCAATCAAAAAGTCTCACATTAATCTATGTTTTCTTTATAGGTTAAAACCATATCTAACCAACACCACCAGACAAGCAATCACCCAAACTCACCTACTATGTACTCTACTCTATGCCTCCCTAATACTGGCAAACCTTAAGAAGATGGGCGTAAGCAAACTTGAAACATACTATCCCAAGATAGCCAGATTTGCCATTAACCTGCCCCACAGAACACATCACTGTCATGCTCTAATAAAACTAGCAGTACAGCTCCTGGCAGAAGCAGTTCTTCTGGATGAGGGCATTGATGATGAACTCCCACTGCTATGCATGACACAGACCTACCTAGCATGCCAAGGTGTTGTGCTGGCACATATGATCATATGGACATGTCCCGGCAGACACACACACTCTCTTCCACACTGCCCATGACACCTCATAAACACACACACACACACACACACACACACACACACACACACACACACACACACACACACACACACATACACACACACACACACACACACACACACACACACACACACACACACACACACACACACACAAAACACCATGGACTTCCTGAATTTGGACACATACCCATATTTGGACAAACTGGCCATAAGTGTGTATACTTGCTATTACCTCAGCTCTCACACTAACACACTTCCCCTATGAAAGATGTGCTCTTCTGTAACCCCCCCTCACCACCTGACATACTGTGCAGATAATGATGATGACTGTGTCCTGTCCTTTGAGCAATCTATGACTTAGGGTTGACTATGTCTGATGCATAGAATGGCCAGCCAAAGCATGGGTACCCAAGGACTATTTTGTTGTGTGTACCCAATAATTGTTAATTTCTGTTTAGTCTGTTTGCATTCAGTACTAGTAGTATTTGTAAAACATTGCTTGATCACGCATCTGTGAGATGATACTAAGAATGCCTTGCCCTCTGTAAGGGTGTCTGAATTGGGATGCTTATGTCTGGTGCACAAAATGGCCAGATAATGAATAAGTTAGCAGATTCTGTTTTTCTTGTATATAGCTAATTCTTTGTGTTGTGTCTTCAGTATGCTGAATTTATGTGCTCATACTTGTGTAGGGTATCTTGCTCATCCAGCTGTGCAAATGATGCTGAGAGTATTGTGCTCTCTGGCAGGGTGACTGACCTGGGCTGCATGTGTCTAATGCACAGAGTGGCCATGCAATGCATTTGTAAGCACTGCTAGTTTTGTTTGAATACACCATTGTTATTGTCTGTATTTGCTGGATAAATCAGTTTATGTGGTATTATATTCATGTACAGAGAACATCATTTATACTGCCTGCTTATTCTTCTTATGCATTACAGAATTTGTTCAAAAAAAAGCTTGATCACACATCTTTGGTACTGTTGATGACAGCATCCTAGCCTTGGGCAGCCTATGTCTGATGCTTAAAGTAGCCAAACATTGCATGAGTAAGCATAGTCTGCCTTGCTTATATACATTGATGCTACTGTCTGTATCTACTGAGCAATTATACTATTCATGTGCTAAGAGTATGTGCAATTTGCTGCCTCTTAGCCAGTGCCATATCATATTATGCCCCCCTCTGCTTGACATAGTCATAACCCGGTTCTGTCTCCTCATCTGTTTCAGCTGTCACTGGATGTGGTCTCTGTCTTGGGCCACCTTATTGTAAGTATTTTCCAAGTATAATATTATGTAAGATGACACACACAGTCAATATTTTATTGGTGGTAACAAGGTCATATTGCAGGGCACTCCTAGGTGTATCCATGCAGCTGAAACATGGCGTGAACATGCCAAAGCATCCACTATGATGGTTCTAGTTTGTGTATGGGCAGTGTTATAACCCTGCTTAGTGGGGTTGTGTGAATTTTTATAGGAGTCATGAGCCAAGGGTCTAGGAAAAATCCAGCATCCCCCACTAGATGTCCCTATGGGAAGTCATCCCTTCCAAACCTTTGGTAAAGATCAGAGGCTTTCTATATATGGGAGTCATGGAAACTACCTGGGTGGCCTGCACATACATTTTAGATGATACCTTGTGTATTACAGACCACCTGGTAGTTGACAGAGTGCTACCCTTTGCAGTTCATATACGCCCTTCCCAGTTCATCAGGTGGGAGCCTTTATTTCAATGTGGATGCAGTCTATGTCCCCTAGTACCTCAAGGAACTTGGCTATGCTTTGCATATTTTGCATAGTACTAGGTCTTTTCTCTTGATAATTGGAAATTACATATGATCTCCTACATGTTGCAGCACTTAATTGAGGAACTGGTGGAGTATTCTTCAGCCAGACACCTATAAAACCCCTGAGGGATCCACTGTAGTCACTGAAAGGTCCACATAGCTAAAATACATAAAGTCCCACTTATCTTATTATCCTCTGGGGTGGCTTATTCATGATTCTCATGGGACTGCAGATAGAGATAACACATGCCCACTGTTTGCTGTATGGTGTCCCTGTCCACCCTTTAGTGTCCATTATTTCAATTTCATGGAGCCCTTAGTAGGTTAAATACTGTATAAAATACAAACACCTTTGTGAGTGACATCTGGCAGCATCAGCATCAGCACCTTGTATCAGAGCCTCTTGTAGATAAATGTTTACAATGACCGCAGTAACTTCTAAGGTATTTCGAAAGTATTCTGATTGCTAAGTGTGATCATATAGCTGAATTCAAAGCTAAAGGGAGTGCAACATGCTTGTGCATGCTTTATACATTTCTGAATTACTCCGCCATGTTTCTTTTAATTCATTAGAAAATAGCATGGCTCACTATAGGGTCATGAAGCTATAATTCTCCTTACCCTTGTTTTCAATCCAGCCATGCCATGTTACAGCGCTTCCTGAAAAGCACATACCATGCTTGTCACTGCTCTTCCTGCACACAAGCTTAGTGCAACAAGATAGTATTCCTGAATCCCAGCATGTGTCTTTTATTTTGGTCCTGTTTCCTTATTTTTGATTAGCCCATAGCTCTGGAGTAAAATGTGAGAGGTATGCCTGGAATGCATATGACCAATAAATAGCTAGACTGGAATATTAACTATATACTCTTGCTTCAAAACTGAGAGTATGTTCTGAAAAGGCTGTATAATTTGCATTCTGCTAAACACATTGTCCTTGACATCACTGATAATGAACTATTGAGTTATGTGTAGGAAATATCATTAGAGATTATGTAGCAGTTGCACTGCTATACACATATTATCTCTGGATATGGAGCTAGGCAAATCCATTCCTCCAAATCTGCTACTGGATATCATGAAAAGTACTTCATTCTTCATGTGATGTACTCCAAGACTTTTTTATAGAAATGTAAACTAATATCTGGTGCTCAGAATAAGATAGATAAATGATTTATCCCAGTATAGCAATTTGGGCATGCATTTTTTGCATAAAATAACTATCTAGGAATGTTCCAGGAACACCTTGTATTGAGAATCATGCCATTAAGCGAATGATCTGTGTATGTAAATATTACCATGTATCTTTTACATAAAATAGGCATCCAGAAATTTGCTAGGAATTGATTTCATCTACAAATGATGAACCATGACAATTTACTAGCATCAGTTTTTCATGTACATAGGTTCATAGGTCTATATGTGTTAACTAGGCTAACAACCACAAGGGCCTTTTTAAGTCTAACCATATGTCCTAAATCTCTGACAAGTTCTTGTACCCTTGATGAGTGTAAGCAAGTACTTGGGAGGTGAAACACTTCCAAGCAGGGGCCTGGGAGATGGACTATTTACTGACTGTGTCCATTAGAGGCATTCATGCCAAACCAGGGATGAATTTCCTGTTTCCCATTCAATTGTCCAAGTTACACTTGAATTGGGATATGGAGGAACTCTGCTTCACATAGATAGAGAGTCTGTTCCAGAGAAGGTGTAGTCTCTAGGATACATACCTGTTTCTCCAGCAGGTCCCATTTATAGCACAGGCAATATTTAAGACTTTAGAATGGGTAATCCTAGTGCTGTTTGCTTTGCGGATATGCATGAGGTCCATCAGAGTGGGGTCTGACAATGCCTTGTATGCCAAGCATAGATCTCCCATCAACAGCCTGTAGGAGACATAATACAGGGATAGGGCCTTGAGGTGGTCTGCAGAGGACATGTTACTTACACTCTGTATTCTTTCAGTGAGGAATCTGCATGGATGTTCCAATTGTTGGATACGCCTGGTTAGATACATACCAAAGGGGGCATTGTATTCAATGACAAGTATAATGAATGCAGAATAAAGTGGAAAAAAGAATTGATTGGACCTAGATAACATACCATTGTTTATAAGCTGGACAACATAGAATGATTTCTTCACTATTGTAGTCACATGATGGTCAAAAGCAAGATTACTATCTATGTGTGTCCCCAAGTCCCTAACTACTGGGTAAAGTTTCAGGGGTGTGTTGTCATTATGATAGTTACCAGATATGGATGACTTCCTGAAGGATACTATTATGCATTTCCTTGCATTTACTTTTAGTCAATGGCTCTAACACCACTTGTTTCTCTGTGTCACCCCTTCTTGGAGAAAATTTCTGTCAGTGGACAATTCAATGACAGCTCATAATTTGCAGTCATCTGCAAATTTAGTCATCCTCAGGCTATTAACATTGGCCCTGACTTCATAGAAGTAAAGGCCAGCAAGGAATGTTCCCAGGACATATCCCTGAGGGATTCCACTTCCGAATGGCCTCTTTGTAGAGGTGGACTCCCCAGTTCTAACTTCCTGGGTCCTGTCTATGAGCCAGCTGGCTAGTCACCAAGTGACATAAGGGTTTGTACATAACCTTTTGAGTTTGTCAACAATGCCCGAGTGGGGTAATATGTGAAATGTCTTGGCCAGGTAAAGGAAGGCAGTGAGAACCATTTTGCCGTCATCCATTACATTTCTTTGGTGACCTTCTCAAAGAAGTCCACCAGGTAGACTTGGCATTACCTGGCCTCAATGAAACAAAATTGGGTTGTGTCCAGTGTCTGGAGGTTTCCTATGTCATTATTGATAATTTCCATGATAATTCATTCCATGGCTTTGCATATGAAACTAGTGAGACTTATGGGTCTGTAGTTTCCAGGGCCTGTAGATGGCCCACCTTTGTACAGAGGGATGACTGTTGCTGTTCTCCATTCATGAGGCAGGAAGCCTCTTTGGAGGCTACAGCTAAATAGTAATTTAAGAGGGACTCATAGGTCATATTTCATGCTATTTCAAAGGTATCCTGGGATATTGTCTGGGCCCAATGATGCAGTCTTTTTAGCCTTAGAGAGAGCATCAAGGACCTGTTCCATAGTGATAGTAGGGGGAGCTATATTTGATGATAATTCCTGAGTGAAGGTTGAGGGGAAGAAAGGGGTAAAGTTGGAGCTGAATTTGTTGGCCAGTAGGTATGCTATATCTTTTGGCGTCAGTATAGTTGGGTCCATTTACAATGAGCTCTGCATATGATTGTGTATTGCCTTTGAGGTTGTAGACATAGCTAAAGAATGCTTTGTGATTGTCCTTGGTCTGGGAGGCCAGTTTACCTCAAATTTGGCTTTGGTAGACTTTATTTGCCCTATGAGTTGTTTGTTTCATTTGATTAGAGTGCTTTTATCCTGGTGGAAATTACACCTCCTAATTTTAGCCATGATTTTCTTCCTTCTGTTATACATCATACTGACATTGTGATTCCACCAGGGTGGCTTTTTTTATGTATTAATTATGTACTTCTTCCTGATGATTACAACTACCTCCATGCAGCTGTTACAATGCTTGTATAGGATTTTTGGGAACAGTTCTGTGTAAGCAGCAGTGTTCTCAGCGCTCATAGTGATTTGAAATTTTGCTGGGTTATCAATTAATATTAGTAAGTTATCCTTAAAGAAGTTCCTAAATATTCCAGGATTAGCTGGGTTTTCGGGTTTTATTTTTTCTTCAAGGGAGACCATTTTTTGGTTTGACCTTACCAGGGAAGACGTTACAGTAGGGGATGAGCAGCACTCCCCCATATTAGTGAGGATCAGATCCAGTATGGTTGCACCGCTGGTTGGTGTACTGACAATCTGGTCCAGGGAGTTTGTGTTTACAAAATATAGGAATCTCAGTGCCTGTATATTTGGTGTTGTATATGATTCCCAGTTAATGTGGGGTAATTAAAGTCACCCATGAGTACAGTATAAGATTCAATGTTGAGTGCCTCCAATAAGTTTAAATACATCGTATGAATTTCCTGGGTCATAGAGTGGGACCTGTAGCTTGCAAAGAAGTGGTATTGGATTTTGCCTATGGTGAATTGATTGTGGAGAAGCATAAGTGTATTGTCCTGTTTGACCGACCTCGAGGCATATTTATATTTGATGTAAATAGATACACCTCCATCTTTAGTCCATGTCTATGTAATAACTAGTCTAAATGCGTGGAATACATTATAACCTTGTACTGCTGGTGTCCTCTCCATGGCTTTAAACCATTTCTCATTGGCCACACAGATGTCTGCATTCTCTTGGGTAAAGACAGCTTCTAGAGAGCAGAGTTTTTTGTTTAGACTCCTAGCACTGAAAAGTAACACCTTTAGATTTTCTTTGCTTTTATTTGCTATGTTGGAAGTACTTTCAGTTTTGCATTGCCTAAAAAGGCACTAGGGGGAGGACAATGTTTTAGCTGATATTCAAAATCCTAGATGGGAGAGGTGCTGACCATCCCTGGCAAAGCAGCATTGTCTGTTGGCCATCTCCTTTTATGCTGACAAATGTTGCACACCCTTAGAATGACACCAAAAACTAATCTGATTATTAAAGTAAGTCATCTTTTGTTCATATTGTGGCATTATCCTTGGAAAAGGAAAAATGCTGCTTGATGCTAGGCTCATACCAGCCTGGGGCACATATTCTTTTTTTTTTAAAACAAGTTTATTGTTTTAACATATAAGAGAAATATCATAACAATTTTATACAAATAATTAAAAATAGGTATTATTATAATATTCAACAAAACAACTAAAGTATTTACAAAGACATCCACTACAATCAGATCAATTAATTAAACTAAAATACTGTGCTATTGAAATTAGAATTTTTTTAACAAATTTTGTAAATTATCCCATATAATAAAATGTGATGTTTTTCTAGTTGTTCTCATTCTAATTGTGCTTATTTCCATATGACACATTATATTCATACCATTTTTAAATTCATTGAACGAAGGAGGTGTATCTGAAATCCAATTTCTAGTTATTATTTTCCTAGCCACTGCTAGGATAGACCATAACAAGGGAAGCTTAATATTTTTAACACATTGAGGTACAGGTGTGTTGAATAATATAAGAGACTTAGAAATAATGAAATTATCTGTAAAAGAGCCTGCAAAAATTCATTAATTGACTTCCAGTATTCTTTCAACTTCATACAGTCATAAAACATATGAGCCCAGTCAGCATTAATTTCTACATTACATCTCTTACATAGATTATCTTTATTATTAATTTTATTCATCATCAAAGGTGTATAAAAAGATCTATGTAAAAAATTCCATGTATAAAGTCTCCAGACAATGGAAGATGTAGTTCTATAAGCAGATTCCAATATATATTGTTTATCTTGTTGAGTTGGTGGGTCCCCATTAATAGAGGTGAAATAACTCCAGTATGAATCTACATTGTAAAAAGTTTCTTGTCTGATCATTTTATGTATATATGAAAGTTTACCTTTATCAGAAACTTTATGCTGTAAATTTATTATCAAGTAATCAATCAGTTTTGGAATAGATTCTTTAACTGTTATAGACATTAGATCTATTCTATCAATGAGATGTTGTCTAAAGATCTGAACCTCTAACCAGCAAGTTTCTCTTAGATCAAATTCTTGTTTTAAGAAATCTAGATTTTTAACTTTATTATCAGATATCAGCTGATACCAGTACTTTAGATTATTATCTATAGCTAAATGAGCTCCTTCAGAAGTAGATGACATAAGCATACCCTGAGTATAAATTATAGGGAATACAATAAAATTCCATTCCCTATACTTAGGGTGCATGAATATAAAGTTACGATAACTAATAATAATATTTAATGGGTAACAGACCATATGTTTAGGTGTAATAGGTGAAGTACAAAATTCCTTTAGCAACCACAACATGGAGTTATTTATAATCATATTTTTATGTGTTAAGGAGATTTTCATGAAGTGCATACTAATTAGCTCCCAATAATCTTTCCATTTTGCGACATATGACCGATCTATTAATAAAGTAATAACTTTTATAATAGAAGAGATAATATATAAATTAAAGTCTGGAAAAGAAATACCCCTTGAGACCAGCTATTAGTATGTTTCTTTAATGCAATCCTAGGTCTATTAGGTGCCCATAAGAAATTTAACATTAGTGTATTCAGTTTCTTGATAGTTGTTTTGTAGGTGAAAGTATTATTGATTGTATTAAGTATAAAATCTTGGGGAATATTATCATTTTAATAATTGTAAGTCTCTCCTCCATAGTAAAAACATATTATTCCAGGTATTAAAAATATTTTGTATATTAAGAAAACAGGTATTATAGTTATTATATATAATAGATTTAATATCTTTAGATAGTATTATACCTAAATAAGTTATCTGACCTGAGTTGGGTACATATTTAGTAAAATCACTAATGAGAGTATTTTTTCGTGTATATATAGGTAGTATTTTAGTTTTTCTTCATTGAATATTAAACCAGAAATACTTTTAAAATTCATCATTTTATCAAATAAAGACTGCATAGAAGAATTAGATTCTGCTAATGTAATTAGAACATCATCTGCAAAAAGTTGAATTTTTGATGTTGTATTTTCTTCTATTTCAAAACCCTCTATGTCAGTACTGTTTCTAATCAAATTAGCCCAAGGCTCCATTACTAAAGTGAATAATAGTGGAGAAAGTGGACATCCTTGCTTTGTACCTTTAAGAATGGGTATTTTTGTGAAACATATGTTCCTACCTTAATATAAGCCAGCGTTCCTTTGTATAAATGCTCAATTAAATTTACAAATGCATCAGAGAAATTTGTGCACTTCAGTAAGGTAAACAGATAGTCCCAACTTACTGAATCAAATGCTGAACCTATATCAAGACTAATAAGTGTTAAATCTTTCTTTTTCCTATTTGCAAAATCAATTAATGTTAAAGTTCTTCTTATATTATCAAAAGTATTTCTATTTACAATGAAGCCCGTCTGATCTATGTCTATAATGCCGTGGATAATTGTCTTCAATCTATCAGCAAAAATACTCATAAACATTTTATAATCAACATTAAGTAATGAGATGGGTCGATATGAAGAACATCTAGTTGGATCTTTATTAGATTTTAAAATTGGTGAAATAAATGTATATTGCCAAGATGGGGGGGTTATTAACTCAGTTTGGGCCAGAATAAAAACCTTATGTATTAATGAATATGTAGTTTTAGAAAGGATTTTATATATCTCTGGTATAATACCATCATTACCTGGTGCTTTGTTTGATTTAAGCTTATTTATTTGTGTAATAACTTCTGTATATGAAATACTCTTGTCCAATAGTTTAATCTGTTGTTTATTAAGCTTTTTATTCAGGTTTGTGGTTATAAACTCCTTTATTTTATCTTTAGGTTCCATGTTAATGTTGTTATGGTTAATCTTGTGAAAGTGATTTCTAAATTCATCCAGTATTTCTGGTATACTAGAAACATTCTTCTTTTTTCTTAGAGAAAAGATTTCTTTGATATGGTTTTGTTTATTCAATCTTTTTGTTTTATTTTTAAGTCTATGTAAGTATTTGGGGCTTATTGAATAAGACAAAAACTTGTATTTCTCTAAAGTTATTTTAACTTTATGAGTTAAAATTTCTTTGTATTTCTCGTTTAGTTTGTTTATTTCTTCAATAACTTTCTTGTCCATAATATTTTCTTTATTATTATGTTTATAAGAGTCTAGTTTACTTTGAATATCTAACAATTCCTTATCCCAAGATTTCCTTTTGTTATTATACCATCTGATACTTTGTCCATATAGATATGATTTTAAGGCATCCCAAACATAGACAATGGAGACTTCAGGAGTATTATTTATGTCTAGAAAATGTTGTACTTCTGAAAGTATATATTCTTTATAGTCTTTTAGCTGAGTTAAGTATGCTGGTATCCTTTTGATCTGAACATTATGAGTATTTTTATCATGAATTCAAAAACAATTGAGTTATGATCAGATATAGGACATGAAATGATTTTGGAATTAATTAAATCTGTTACCATCTGGTTAGAAATAAAGACCCTATCTATTTTTGAATAAGTTTTGTATCTGTTAGAAAAAAATGTGTATGGTAATGATTTTGACTCTATCTGATTATTAATATCATTCAAATGATAAGAATTAGCAAAATCATTTAAATGTTTTGCATTAGATGTAATTCTTCTTTTCTTTATAGTGGTAGTATCACTTTCATGTAGTATACAATTAAAATCACCAGCTAAAATAATATCCCTATAGAGAATGATATGATCTTATCAATATGATGTTTCACTGTATTAATACCAATTCCAGGTATCCAGTATACATTAATTAAAGTGTAAGTCTTCCCATTAATTTGTATTGTAACCATACAAAACATTCCTTTGTCATCCTGATAAGACTTAATGGTTTTAGGAATGGGCATACTTTTATTCCATAAAATAGCCACTCCTCTTTTTTCTGAGTGTGCTCTGAACTAACCAATACTGCATACTTATTAGTGGCTAGTTTATCAATATCTTTTTTCAAGAGATGGGTTTCTTGCAGGAAGACTAGATTGGCCTTGTGTAGATTAATGTATCTTATTAGGCTTGCCCTTTTACACGGATTATTCAATCCATTAATGTTTAAAGAAATTCCTTTTAAAGATGTCATTTGGCATTTTTAAAACTCAAGAATCTTATGATCGAAATAACAAATAACAAGATAAATAATGTTACATCTCCTCTTTTAGGTGTACCTTTAAATATAGCTGTATTTATTAAATCTCTTATGGGATTTTGTATAGGATTCAATTGTGTTTGTAGTGACGAGTGTACAAAATATATTGTGGATGTCAAAACTATATACATATAACAATGAACAAGTGAAAATAATGTAAGGATTAAACCTTGCATCCCGCCTGGAGTTGAAAACTCCAACTTAGTGCAGTATTTACTACTCAAGTTAACCCCCTACCCTAAGCAGCAGTACCTCAGCTACCACCTTATCAATTTAATACTAGTTATATTTAACTGAGGTTAACAGTTTTCTATTCAATTATCTATCAAGACAAAACTACACATTTGGTAAAACAGCATCATATAAACTAAAATAAACTTTTTTTTTTTTTTTTTAAACTGTTCATACTATTATATAGATCTATGTAATATATAACACTTGAATTCTAATAGCATTCAAATAATCTTAATGTTAGAAATCAAGAGGAGAGAAAATTATGTTCTAACATTCATTTAAATCAAAAACTTTGGCTAATATAATTCAGACATTACATGCATTAAGATGCATCTATTTTCTGTCATGTGAATTCTATCAACAGCTTCCAAAAAATTCTTGAATTGTTTGTATATGAGCATTTACTTAAACTCATTATTGTCAATAGAGTAAAATATTGTATTCATAAAAATTATCATAAATCATATTGCATAGTTATGCAGATTCTCAGAAACACCTGCGTTATTACCTAAAAAAAAAAAAAAAAGCCATCACACACATAAACACAGACACACACACATACATACACACACACACACACACACACACACACACACACACACACACACACACACACACACACACATACATATACACATACACATATATACATAGATACACACACACACACACACACACACACACACACACACACACACACACACACACACACACACACACACATATATATATATATATATCTGATCTCACTGAGTTGTGTGTTAGTAGAGCACTATCCTACTTGCTGTCCCTAGAATAAATCTGTCTGCTTTATACAAAATAATGCACAGCAAACACATATTAGTAACCAGATTTTACAATCATGCTAACCTACTGCTTTAAAATATATCACATGACATTTCTTCCAGAATAGAGTTATAAGATTATTTATGCTTGCCAATCAGATGAATTAAATGAGTTATAGTAAAGTATATGTTTGGGACACACGTTTTTAACACAGATTATTATGCTACTGTTAAGTAGATTTTCAAAAACATTTAAATAAATGTTTCATTTTCTATGCCTTCTAAAATAAGATATTTACTTGCTACAATAAACTACATCATCCAAACTCATCATAACTGACATATTTTATGAATAGAGTATTTTTCCTGAATCTGTGGTGTGTCAGTGTGATAACCTTGTCAATGTTTATACTAACTGCTTTCAGTTTCTCTGTGAAAATTCTGCAGTGAAGCTTCTGAGGAAACTCATGGACACTATGCATGAGACAGCCCACATCCCAGATTGTCTCCCTTAACATTTTGGCGGAAACTTATTAAAACTTGTGGCAAACATTCATTTTGTCAATAGAGTAAAATATTGTATTCATAGAAATTATTATAAATCATATTGGATAGTTATGCAGATTCTCAGAAAAAAAGCCATCACACTCACACACACACACACATACATACACACACACACACACACACACATACACACACACACACACACACACACACACACACACACACACATATATATATATATATATATATGATCTCACTGAGTTGTGTGTTAGTAGAGCACTATCCTACTTGCTGTCCCTAGAATAAATCTGTCTGCTTTATACAAAATAATGCACAGCAAACACATATTGGTTACCAGATTTTACAGTCATGCTAACCTACTGCTTTAAAATATATCACATGACATTTCTTCCAGAATAGAGTTATAAGATTATTTATGTTTGTCAATCAGATGAATTAAATGAGTTATAGTAAAGTATATGTTTGGAACACAAATTTTTAACACAGATTATTATGCTGCTGTTAAGTAGATTTTCAAAAACATTTAAATAAATGTTTCATTTTTTATGCCTTCTAAAATAAGACATTCACTTACTACAAGAAACTACATAATTTAAACTCATTATAACTGACATATTTTATGAACAGAGTATTTTTCCTGAATCTGTGGTGTGTCAGTGTGATAACCTTGTCAATGTTTATACTAACTGCTTTCAGTTTCTCTGTGAGAATTCTGTGATTTGAAGATTCTGAGGTAACTCAAGGACATTGTGCATAAGACAGCCCACATCCCAGATTGTCCCTCTTAACATTTTGGCGGGACACTTATTAAAAACTAGTGACAAACATTCATTTAGCAGTGTAAATGCATCTAAACATGACAGAACCTCCACAATGTATTCCACACATCATCACAGCCTCTATGCAAGTGAAATTAAACTCAAAATTACCAACAAGCAATAAAACTCAGCATTCTTCTCCCAACTCAATTTTCATACAAATCCTATTATTCACTGTGCCCACACAGTCTAAAGCATTTCTATATATTAATAAAGAAAAGAAAAAGAGAGTAGAAAATAAAAGGGAGTGAGGCAGAAATACAAAAAATGTAAGAGAAAGCTGTAAGAAGTATATACAATGGAATGTTACTTGCTGTTTATATTAATAGAGTTAAAAATAAAACATATTATTTACTCTTATTTAGTTCTGATTATTATTAGTTAAAGCATGACAGATTATTTACAAACAAGCATAAGCAGTATAATCAAGAAAGTATAATTAGAAATAGCATTTGAAGAACTTATAAACTTTTACAAGAAATAAATATGTTATTATTCTATTAATGATATTTTCATTACTGTTCTCTCCCTGCCCTCCCCCACCCTTTACCCACTACATAATCTAAATAGAATGTCATTGTTTAAACAAAGAAAATAATAAAAGAAGAAGGAAAAAAGGTAAAGATAAAAATGTATCAAATTACTAACCTTACTTTTTCAGAAAGAAAAACAAATCGAGTCACAGCCTGCCATTAAATCCTCAGGCATTTTGACTGGTTATGAAACAAAACATTTCTTTGCACATACAGAATAACTTTGATTAAATCTTTTCCAAAATATTTGTGGCTTTCTGGAAATGCAGGAACTATATTCAAAAAGATTAATAATGAACTAAAATGATGAGAGAAAAAAAACATATAACAAATCATTTGTTTTTAGTCTCTTCTTCTTCTCTGAAGTCTTCCAGGAAGCTTCAGTTGCCAATCTCTTTAATGAAGAACTAGCCCATTCCATTTCTTCTATTTTATCCAAAATCCTTTTTTCTTTGACAAACAGTAAAGCAGAGTCTAAATCGTCGAAGACCTTAGGACCATCAGGAAGGAAGATTTTAAGCTTGGCAGGAAACAGAAGGTATGTATTAAACTGTGCTTTTTTAAGCTCCCTTATTAGTGGCAGAAAAACTTTTCTTTTAGCAATTACCATGGACGAATAGTCATTGTCAAAATGCACAGTTGTCTCATTAAACTTAACAGGAGCTTTAGCCCAAGCAGATTTAAGAACCATCTCTTTATCAAAAGATGATAGAAATCTAACTATAACTGATCTAGGATAGTTTTTGTTAGAGTTAGTATTAGCTATAGATCTATGTGCTCTTTCGATACCAAAAGAGAATGCTTCTGGTAAATCTAAAGTTTTAGGGAGCCATGTTGTTAAAAAAGAAGTAATATTGTTACCTTCAATATTTTCTGGCAGTCCAAAAATCCTAATGTTATTGCGCCTAGATCTATTTTCCAGGTCATCCAGCTTTGTTTGTAAATGTGTATTTTGTTTCAGCAGAAACTCAATGTTGATTTCCTGTTCTTGTATTTTATTTTCCATGTCATTCACAGCTTCTTCTATGCCTGTCATCTGGATCTTCTGTTGTTGCAGGTCCATATGTAACAAGTCTATTTGTTTTGTAGTTTTTCTATGAAAGTGTCTATTTTAGTATCCATTTTATCCATCTTAGCAGTAAGTTGCTGGACTATAATTATCAGAGACTGAAGTTCTTTCTTGATGCTGGAGTCTTGAGAATTTGTCTTACTGGAACTCATTTCAGACTGATAAACTGACAGGAAAATTTCCAAAGTAATTTCTGACAGGAATATTATTAAGATTTCCTTTCTTTTTTAGATATAGTTCAAGAACTATATAAAACAAACATATTTAGAAAGAAAATTACTTCAAGAATTAATTTTTTAAGTAATTAATTCCTGTCAATGTAATGAAATTGGTGGAGCTGAAGAAATCTGCTGCTATCCTGTGTTCATCCTTGGCCACGCCCCCTGGGGCACATATTCTGAGAGCTCTGTGATGTCTCTTTTCATGTGGTCTAGGGAGGTATGTCTCAGATTATTTACACCCACATGAACTATGACTGAGTCATCCTGATACTTATGGTCCAGTGACCTGACTGTGTGTGTGTGTGTGTGTGTGTGTGTGTGTGTGTGTGTGTGTGTGTGTGTGTGTGTGTGTGTGTGTGTGTGTGTGTGCAATGTGGTAGATGCCACCCACTGATAAGCAACTGACAATGACTTTTTCTTACTCAGTCTGGTGAGAGGGACATCAGTGTGTCTCACAATGGAGTGTCCAATGACCAGAATGTTGGACTGTGAGGTGGCTTGCCTTATGGGCTCTATGAGATGTGGGTGTAAGTGATGATGTAGGCATCGTTTTGAAAGAGTACATTCAGGCTGCTGAGGGTGTTTGTTATGTATACTTCATCTCGGGGATTAGAAAGGTTACACTTAAGTGCCTCAGCATATGTGGGTCTATGTGTCTGCTTTGAATTGTGTGTGATGGGTGCAGTGCATGTACTGCTGATAACCTTATTGACATTAGGAGTGCTTATATGTGAGAGCTTTGCTCCAGTGACATTGTGTAAACACATCTCTCACATACCATATCAGTTTTCTTGAGAATTAACTGGTCACTTGTAAACATGAGGCAATTTCTGCATTGCGTCAGGATGCCCATATCTACCAAGCTGGTAACAAAGATAGTGGGAAAATTCATATTCATGTCAACAGACCCTTTTTTATTCATTAGACAGTTGAAGTCAGAATATAAATAATGTCAGGAGTATCCAGTTTGCAACTTTGGGGGCAGTGCGTGTCTCTGTGCAAACTAGTTACCCTGAGTGCAACTAGGTACTGGTAAAATTTTAAGAGTACTTTTATAGGAAAATATCAACTCAAGGTGCCTGCATCTATACAGGGTGCTGCTAAACAATTGAGGGGAAGCTACTATGGTAGACCCTGACAATTTATGGATGAAGTATTTATGGCAATATTCTGAAGTTAGGTTAGATAGTTGCTAATCAAGCAATACTCACTGAAAAGAAAGAATTAACTTGGCTAAGAATGATAAATGGTGGGGATTCCCCCTGCTGGCTACTAGTGCTAGTCTCACAGCAGCTTCACACTGCTGGGATACAATGCCACTTTGTGTCCTCTCTCACCAAGCACCAGTCCCAAGATGAGAAGCAGGCCACAGCCTGTTTGGTGATCTACAGTCTTGTCCTAGATGATGCAAGGGTCTGTAGGCTTTTTGTAGCCTTTTCCTGTTTGATGCATTGAATAGCAACTTGACCAATCAGGAAGGTCAAGAGGTCAAGCATAGACACTCACTTCCCAACCACAAACAGTCAAGAATCAATACACTCTGCTCCTTCTCTCACCAGGAGCAAAATATGCATGCACATTCCAAGCTGGCACCTATGAAGCAATTATTAGGATTTCTGGTGATCATTAGATTATGTGTAATAATGTCTCTGTGCTCCTTTTATCACCAGAAGCAAAATGGATGCACTAATCCCAAGATAACTACTGAGAGGCAGAATGTGGGCTATCCAACAATCGCTGGTTTTGAAGAAGAAGTTGCAGATTTTAAAAGTAAGATGGAAAAATTGGTTAATATCTTAAGATCTGCAGGGTGCATTAAGTAGTTAAATATGAAAGGGGGTAACCTAAGCTTTAGCTATCTACGTGAGGAGCCACACATTTTAAAAAAACAGCAAGATAGATTAGAAGGAGGTGGGCACTTTGTATTCTGTTTTATGGAATACAGTGGGATGGCCATACTTCCCAACCGTACCAAATTACTCCATTTTTACTGAGTTTTGGGGTCCAAATAATGGGATGTCATGATTCATGAGTGGCATGCCTTTATTACCGATTTTCCCAGCTTTTTTTTTTTTTTTGCTTCTTGAGCTGATGCCATCGTGTATGCAATGTCTTCAATTCTGTCAGCCAGTCAGGTTTCTGCTCAGGAAGAACTTTGAATTTGAGAACTGGTCTTTTGTGAGTCTGAGTGGGAATGCTGGTGTACTGCAGAGCTACTTGCAAGGATGTTTATTTGCCAGGAATTGAAGGCTTACTGCAGAGCTACTTGCTGGACTCGTTTTGATGGTATTTACTTCTGCGAGTAGACTGCAGGGCTACTTGCTGGACTTGTTTTGGAACCAGGAAATGAATGCAAGCTACTTGCAAGGTAGGAATTGAAGGCACTTGTTTCTAAGTATGTACTTGGCTTGCCAGGAATTGGAAGCATTTGTTTTGAAGGGTGGGTGTGTGTAGGGGGCTTGTTTTGAAGTATTTACTTGCCTTGCCAGGAACTGAAGGTGCTTGTTTTGAAGGGTGCATGTTTGTGTGTGTGTGTGTGTATTTGTTCTTATGCCTTATATATGTGTTCATTTTTTGTTTGGTTCCTCATAAAATCTGTGGTTTTCAGAACTTTTGGGGTAAATCAGTGAAGGATTGAAGTCACTAATGACAGGCATTTGAATTTCAGACTTCATATTCTTCAGAAAATAAATGGTAACACAAAACCTTTTATTCTACCATTTTTCTAAGTTTATAACATCAGTATTTGAGATGTGTCCCTATTTTGGGGCTGTGTTTCCCAGTTATAGGCTTTGTACAGTTTTTTGTGCGAAGAGGTTGAGACCTATGATGAGAAAAAAAGTGAGAACTGAATTCACTAAATGATAGCCATTTAAGTTTCAGTCTTCCTATTGTTCATAAAACTGCTGATTTGGCATAGTGGTATGTTGCTCTGAGTGTAGTGCACAAGGTCCTGGGTTCAAGACTTGCCAGTGAAATACATGGTGGTAACATAACAGTTTATTCTAGCAACTTTCCAAAATTATACAAGCAATGTTTAAAATGTGTCCCTGGTTTTTGGCTTTTTGTCCCCCCACCCAAAAAAAAAAACTGAAATTGAAAATAAGTGCGAGAAGCTGTTCAAGATGCTGACAGCTTACACTACTGTCATTCTATTTATATATATATATATATATATATATATATATATATATATATATATGTGTGTGTGTGTGTATATATATATATATATATATATATATATATATATATATATATATATATATAGTTTGTGTGTGTTTGTGTGTATGTGTGTGTGTGTGTGTGTGTGTGTGTGTGTGTGTGTGTGTGTGTGTGTGTGTATGTGGAAGTAGACTTTTATGATGGGAATGTTCTGAATTGGGGAGTTTTGTCATTATTGATTCATGCATTTTGTTTTGTTGCCTACTGGAAAAATGTTCAAACAATAAATGTAAAATGCTCTCTAAGTGTAACAAGTGTGCTGTATTATACAAAGAATATAATTTAATAAAGCCAGAAAGGTGTATCAAAGAACACATGTATGTTTCTTGTTTTGTGTGCAAGAGGCTTATAATTTAAACAGAACAAAGGAAATCTTTATCCACCACTTGCCAGATGCATTTTCTTTGGATGTGGTGTGGGTTTCAATGCTGTTTCAATTAATGTGAGTTTCAAGGGCAGAGAAGTTTTAATGCTAAGTCTATTTTCATTGTGAGACAGTATTGCTTGCTTTGTTTAGCAGATTTCTATTAGTGTTGGTGCATTGTGCTAAAAAATGTAAAAATAAATCCAAATCATCATTGTAGAAGTAAAGCAGTATGCACACATTAGTATTTATGGTAAATGAGGCTCAATAGCCAGGTAATGGGGCATTGGAATGACTGCAGGAGGACTCTGGTGCCATATTTTGGTTGTCTGTTCTTCAGTTTACATTTGTAAGTTGGTATCCCACAATTTCATTGGAGTGAATAGGGTTACATAATTATGTATGCAAATTTTATGTTAATCGGCATATAGATTTGTACCAATTTTTCATGGGCCTTGTCCAGATTTTTTATGTGTCCAGGTTGAGAGGTAAGGGGATGGTTAATAAATTTAAATAGTTGAAAGTGAATGATTTCACAAAATTATAACTGTGTGCTTGCTCAAAACAGTGAATGAAGGAAAAGGAGGAAGGAAGAAGATGTGTGGCCAGGTTAACATATGGGGCAGGCAAATAGAAAGACAATTAAGTTTAAAAACACAACAGCACCAGGGTGGGAGGGTAGAGAAAATGTAATTTCTGTGTGACTCACAAGAAGCATAGCTGTGTTCTCTTTCCTAGTTTAAATATGCAATTAAAAGCAGAATATAAGTAAAACACAATGTAAAGAAAATAAATCACAATATGCAGAAGGCAATAAAGGAATATAAAATACAAGAAAGTAAAAATAGACTAATCTTTCCCTCAGAACAGGTAAAAGTCTGGGTTAGCTAAATCAACATATCCTCTGAAGAAAGCCTTTTACACCTTTTTTATCACTAAATAAAATGGTAACATTGTTTTCCAATTTTCTGGGCAAAGTCTTAGTTTGTGAGAAATAGGAGAGAGAAAACAAAAACATAAATGTTATGACTAACGCATTTCCAAAATAAGCAACATATTCACTTAATAATAATTCAGCTGAAATTGGAAAGAACACTTAGACATCTCTATGTGTGCTCCACAGTAATTAGCATAAACATATGTAGTTTACGCTTCCTTTGGGTCGTGAGGGAATTGGTAATATGTGATTCACTCTATGTTTGGTTTCTTTGCGTTTGTTTCTGAATTATTTTGCTGTCTGTGGCTTCCTTCATGAAAATAACAAGCATTAAGATGAAAGTAGAGACTGATACCTGAACTCCACAGATGTCTTTTTTTATTACTATGTTCACTGCATGCACATAATGACAGTTGATAACTGAGGTTTATAGCTAATAATTAAAAGCCTCCTGATTTGCAAACTGACAAAAATTGTTCAGATGGATTTTTTTGCAAGCATTAGCAACTGTTGACAATTATTCTATATTGCCAAGAGAAAGACAAAGACACAGTTACCAGATGAACAGCTCAGTCTTCACCTCAGAGCCAATAGTATGAATAAAAAGTCGAACTGCCACAGTAGAAGGAAAATTCTTTATTGCAAGGACAAAGTGAGTGCTTTCACAACCTTCCAGGTCACTTCATCAGACTTAATAAAACATCCCATGCCTTCTTTTATATATATATATATATATATATATATATATATATATATATATATATATATATATATACCTTCAAAGTGACCAATCAGTTAAGACAAACAATGACATATTTATATCAGACTCAATTAATTTAAAAATAGTAAATAGACATAAAACTGTTAAAAACAGTATGCAAATCCAAATGTGAATGCCTATAGAACCATGTAAAAGGGAATTAGTAGTGCCCTAGCTAAACATGTAGAAGCTGAAGGGATGCACCATGTTTTTACATTTTTAGCTTTAAAAGTTCCGGAAGAAAATATCGGGGGGGGTGACATTAGAAATAGAACAGAAGAGGCTGAGCAAAAATGGATTCTGCAAATAAATGCAGATAAACCCCCAGGCATAAAAGAAACTGTTTCTTTGAAACCATTTTTAAAGGCAAGAGCCTTAAAGACTGAGCTGTTCATCTGGTACCTGTGTTTTTGTCTTTCTCTTTGTACTTTTTGTGAACATCAAGACCAGAACATGGCAGAAGGATATGGAATCGAACTGAATTACAATCCAAATGGGAATACCAACACTCAAAATGGAATGGAGTGTTTTAGTAGAATCCTAAGCTTGGAGGTAAACCCACTGGTAGAGAGACCAGTTTTCTCTGATGAATATTCTGTTGATGTGGATGATGGGACACAAATGCTCTTCAAAGATAAATTTAGAGCCTTTGAAAACAAGTTATATAAGTATAAAAGGCTCCAGTGGCAGAGATTCCATTTGGAAGTCTGCTTAATATATAAAATTGTTTCCAGAGGTCTGAGAGTTCTATCTATACCAACTTATGGCGATGCTCTCCCTGACCTCCTGAAAAAATGGCAGCAGCTTAATTTGCAGTTAAGCTATGACTACATGAATTTATTAATTGACTATTTTTTACCTGAAGAAAGGGAACTTGCAAATGAACTGAAGGCTCTGCCGATCGATCTATGCACCAACTTTACAAATAGCATTATTGGTGACAAGCTAGATACTATCTTTGAAGGCATATCCAGCTATGAGAAAAGATTACAGAATACAAAGCTGAAATAGTTTCAAAGGGACATGAATGATTTCCAGTACGGTGCTGTTTTCTCAAGGCCCAAACCTTTTACTACAGCAACAGACCAGCCTGTAAACCCAGCCCCTTTTGTGGTAGACAACTCACAACCAGCAAAGGGAAGCAAAATAACTGAAGAGGGAGTGGCTACAGCTACTAACACTGAGGAAACGCAGAGTTTACCAGTGACTCCTGCTGAGCAGCAGTCAACAGTAAAACCAAAGTATATAAATACAAGAAGCAGCAAGAATAATGATAACAGAAACTTATCTAATAAGAACCCCCCCTTTTTCCATTCAACAGAAGGGAATATTAGGAACACAAATGATACCCTTCTCACTAATGAATGCTCTACCAATAAAAAGCAGATCAAGGAGCAGAGAAAGGAAAGGCCGAGTCAGGCAAATACCAAACACAGAAGCAACATGGAACACAATGGTAACCCACAGTAAGAGCGCAAAAAGCTGGTAATAAATCTTTCATCTTTAACACTAACTGATGCACATATGTCACTTCTGAATAAAGGGCTGTCATTTATTCCAGCCCAGAGAACTGTGTTAGTTGACATTCTTAAAGAACATAAGTTATTTGGTCGCAACTTAACTTTAAAAACTATGTTTAAAGGACAGATGACTGACAATGTAAACATTAAAAAAAACAGTACCTTTGTACCTAAATTACATCCTATGGTAGAAGGCTATGTGTCAGTATGTGAGAAGCAAATAAGGGAAACATTTAATTCAGATAGAAGAGCTGTCTTTTATAACTTGAGTAAAAAAGAATCTGATGCTCTATATGACCTGAGAGAAATGCATTCAGTGGAAATTAGACCTGCAGATAAAGGAGGGGGAATTGTGATTATGGATAGGGAATTTTACATCCAGCAAATGATGAAACTACTGAATGACCATGAAACCTGTACCTGTATCTCAGTAAATATAGTTAAATGTGTTATAGACAGGATTGCTGTTTTGTTGTTTGACTTGCTGACTACAAATTTGATAACAGAGGTTTATTTAAATATTTTAATGTAGAAACTCCCACCATTTCAGTTATATATGGCCTTCCCAAGGTACATAAAGATATCATATGTCCACCTATGAGACCCATAGTGTCTAGTAGAGGTTGGGCAACAGAAGCCATGTCAATATATGTAGAGAATAATCTTCATTCAGTGCTTGAAAAGTATGAAACAGTACTAAAAGACACACAATATTTTCTCCAAACATTTCATAGAAAGAAAATTTAGATAAATAAAGAGTATCTGCTTGTAACCTTAGATATTGCATCACTTTTCACAGTGATTCCAAATCAGTGGGGAATAGAAAATATTAGGAGCTTGTTATGCTCTAAATGTGTTTTCTCTAATGAGAAAGTGAATCTGTTATGCAGTCTGCTTGAAATAATTTTGGACAATAATGTTTGTGTCTTTAAAGATGATTTTTACCTACAAAAGGTTGGCATAGCTACGGGCACAGCTTGTGCAAACAGCTATGCCAACCTAACTTTAGTCCAATGGGAAGAAACATCTCTACTACAGGGAAGTGAATTTAGTAAATATGTTCTGTGGTATGCACATTTTGTGGTGACATGTTTTTTTCTATGGGAAAACTCAATAGAGATGCTGGATAGATTCTTAGAGTACCTACATACAACAACGCCATTTTTAAAATGTACCTGTAAGTACTCAAATGAACAGATAGAATTCCTTGATGTTCTAGTGAAGAAATCAGAAATGGGGCAGATGTCTACTAGCCTGTATACAAAACCAAGTAGAAATAATTCCATATTACATAAAATCATCATGCATCCAAGACATGTTAGCAAAAATGTTATGAAAGGGAAGTTCCTGAGAGCCTCAATGTTACATAGTAAAAATGATAAGTTGCAGAGGTCCATGGAAGTGTTAAGAGAAGAACTACTTGACAGAGGATATAACCAGACAGAAATAGACATCACCATAAAAAGGAGTATATCAAGAACATCAAGGGAAGGGTAGACCTTACTTCTCAGAACAAACTACAAGAGGTACCCCTGAAACTGACTCCAGGGATGAGAAACTCAGGTTCCCCATTACATTTGCAAGTGATGTCAGTGTCATATGGTCAATGTGGTATATTTAGGAAGAACTGGAACATATTGTTAGCCACTAAAGAACTTGAAGGTGTCATAGACTCTGGACCTCACTTCTCGTTTACAAACAAAAAAAATTACTTAAAAGGCAGCTATGTTATAAAACTCAAACACATAAGTCCCCGAATGCATCATATAGGATAGGGACATATATGTGCAGGAACTGCAGAGCTTGTAAGTACATTTTCTCATGCAGAACTTTTGTACATCTACAGCAAAACTTTAGAATTTAATTTAATTTCTATTCAGACTGCAGAACTAGAAATATAGTCTATCTTAGTTTTTGCTAATATTGAAAAGTTTTTCATGTGGCCAAGACTAATAGAATGCTCAAAGAACACATTTTAAAACATATGAGGGACATAGTAAACAAAAAGGAGAGTAGTGCCCTAACTAAACATGAAGAAGCTGAAGGGATGCACTATGTTTTGTAATTTTTAGTTTTAGAAGTTCTGGAAGAAAATATCAGAGGGGTGATATTAGAAATAGAACAGAAGAGGCTGAGCAAAAATGGATTCTGCAACTAAATGCAGACAAACCCCCAGGCATTAATGAAACTGTTTCTTTGAAACCATTTTTAAAGGCAACAGCCTTAAAGCACTAATGCCCTTTTACATGGTTCTATAGGCATTCACATTTGAACTTGCATACAGTTTTTAACAGTTTTATGTCTATTTATGTGTTTTCTACTATTTTTAAATTAATTGCATCTGAAATAAATATTTAATTGTTTGTCTTAACTGATTGGTCACTTTGAAAGTATATATATATATATATATATATATATATATATATATATATATATATATATATATATCAAGGAAGGCATGGGATGCTTTGTTAAGTCTGATGAAGTGACCTGGAAGGTCGTGAATGTGTTCACTTTATCCTTGCAATAAAGAATTTTCCTTCTACTGTGGCAGTCTGACTTTTTATATATACTATTTTGTATTGCCACTTATGATAGTACAAAATTGCATTTACTAAACCCTCACTAGGTAGAAAGCACACCTTTCAGCACACTCTCTTAAATCAGAAACACAGCAGTTCCACCTGTTTGTAAATGCCATAAAAATAAAACTATATTTATTCAAAGAAAATTACCTATTCCATTTTCTGTTTTTAAAACTCGCTGTCCTTCTAGCCAAAGTGCAGCATTCATGACTAAATCTCCTGTAGTTCAAAGATGAGAGCCTTACCACTCACTGAGCGTATAAAAAACCTTGAAATGCATTTGCTTTACAGAATCACAGAAGTTGTGCTAGTTTGTAAATGCTATAAAATAAAATTATGTACATTCAAGAACTGTCTATTCAATTCTATGTTTTTAAAACTCAGTGACCTTGCAGTCAAATGGCAGCATTCATGACTAAATCTCTTCTAGTTCATAGGTGGCAGCCTTACTTACCACCAATTGAATAGAAAAAGCATTTAACACACTCTTTTAAACACAAGCACAGTTGTTTCACCGGTCTACAAAGATGCTATAAAAATAAAGCTAATTGCATTCAGGGAAAACTCCCTATTCAGCTTCCCAATCTTAAATCTCACCACCCTTCTGAACAAAATTCAGCATATATAACTAGCCTCTCCCCAATTTGCAAAAGAAAGCCTCATGTACTTCTCAGTGAACAAAAAAAACTTTTTAAAAAAAGAAGTGCACTAGTTCCAACAGTTTGCAAGTACTATACAAATAAAACTATGTAGTTCAGTCAAAGAACACTGCTTATTTATCTCCAAATTTCCTAAGCATTAATTGCCCAGAGCACTAGATGCTAAGGAACACACTGCTTATCACCATTGAACATAACAAATTACTACTTGTCTGTTTTCTAAGTGTGCACCAGAAGTGATTACTTTGGTTTTGGGAGATTACTCTTTTTTTCAGTTTGGAGTAACAATTAAGTACAGGGAATGTGGGTGGCTTGCCCCATTCAAAATTGCAATTTATTTTTATTTATTTATTTTGTCCTACCTAGTTTCAGACATTATGTTTCATTTTTTTGGATGCTCAGTGTTCAGTAATTTGAGGTTTTCTAGTAAAATTACTTTTTTAACCAAAGTACAACATTCATCACTAAATCCCTTCTACACCACATATGACAGACTGCTAACTTATTATTCACCAAAATAAGTCTTAGAAGGATCAGAAAACTGAAATAAATTCATGGTACTGCAAAAAAATATAATCAAAATAAACTGCCATGACAACACTGGTAAATGGTTAGACATTGTAGTGCCTGGGAACTTTGTTGATGATTAATTTCTTTTGATCCTTTCTGAGCTATGCAGCCACATGAAGGATTCACTAATCTGCTAGTAAGGCATTTACACAGCATACAGCTTTGAATAAAGTGAAGAGAAAGGTGCAACAGGATGTTGGCATTCAAGAAGATGGAAGGAGTATTGTGCTAAAATTACTGATTGTTTTGGATTATTCACAAATGCACATATCAAGGATATAATGAAGTAGCCAGCTAGAGCACAGTCACCAGGTAAGAGGCAAATGACTGCACACTTACATTCACCAGCATAGGAATACACATAACAACCTAAGCACATGTAAATATTAAAACTGATGCCATCCAATGTCCACAAACTTTAATTCCTTGTGTAATGTCTGTGTATGGATAGCATTAGACAGAGACAACCCCAAAGCATATGACTCATAACTGCAGTAATGTCAAGGTAAGTCTTGAACCTGTAGTATATGAACAAATGTGTTAGAAGAAAAATATAAATGATGTACCTGCATACTATTAGTCATAAAAGTACTCAATCAGACACTTTGTGAGGTGCCAACCAATGGCATTATTGGTTTATAGGAATGATATCTGCAATATGCAGTTATGTATATTACACAGTAACCATCATCAAGCTGGTCACTTACCCAGTGTACAAAAAGTGGTCAACAGGGCAATTATAGCAACAGTTTCACAAGTACAGCAATAAGCAGGAATGCAGTATTAGTGGTTTGAATGCATGACTTACAATACTAACAGAAAAAAGCCTTCCAAAATGAGTAGGTAAGAAAACATCCCAAATCCTCTTATGTAATAAATATTCATAAAATTAACATAGTGAGCAAGAGTCTCTTAGCTATCCACTCTGTGCATAAGACCTATTTGCAATCCTAAGTCAAAACAAATTGAACAAAGGACATGGCACAGTCATCATCATTTGCACAGGTTGGGGGTGGGTGGCAAAGCTAACACCAAAGTAGTGAGTGTGTGTGAGTAAAAAACATAAGATATTCAGCAAAGTAGGAAATATCTCAGGTCCGCTAACAGGAGATATATGCCAATCAACATTAATGTTTTCCTAACTTGCATATGTGCAAGTCTGTATCATCAGTTTTTGTGAAATGTGTGTGTGTGTGTGTGTGTGTGTGTGTGTGTGTGTGTGTGTGTGTGTGTGTATGTGTGTGTGTGTGTGTGTGTATGTGTGTGTGTGTGTGTGTGTGTGTGTGTGTGTGTGTGTGTGTGTGTGTGTGTGCATGAACACAATCAAGCTCTGTGCTAGCGCTATATCCTGCCATTTCAGACAGGTGTAAGCTATGCAGGTTAGAGTTGTCAGTTGAGTGTTGTTATTCCTGACCATGCAAACTGCCTCTGCTAGAAGTTGCACTGCCAATTTCACATCCCCAGTTCAAAGTGGGGTGCTATCTGAATGTGAGCAATATCTGCTGGATTAGCTCTCTTCACAGCTATGTCCAAAACCACAACCCCACGGCCTACCACATCTGGATATGGACACTTCAATCACTAATGGAGCAGTGGACGTAGTGCCACTGCAGGATGGGGCTCTGGCATGGCTACATTGGCTAACACCAGAAGATGTTGTGGCTCTAGAGACATCTGGATGCCAACCCTCCCAAACAGACATTCCATCACAGACACTGACTGATCCAGTGTGTCACTCATCCTATCCAATGAGTCACACACTAAGTTGAGCCAGTCATGCAAGTCAGAATGTGCCATATTTAGGACTTATACAATCTCTTCTGAGTTCCTGGTGAATATGCCTGTGCCTCCATGATGGCTCTATACATAAGTCTGGTGACATGGTATAACACATAAGCTTAAGGACAAGAGTGGGAAGTAAGCCTCCCCATGCACCACTAGCAACCCTTTTGTGTTTTACCATGGCCTCATGATGGCTATGGGCAGACTGAATCAGCTCAGCAACTGGGGTAACAACACTACCCTAATCAACTGTGTCTCCCTCAACCTGTCCTATATCTGAGGGCTCAGTGGAATGGGTATGTGTAGGCATACTAACTATATCCAAAATAAGGCCAGTGGATGAGTGAGCCACAACCTCAGGGCCAGACTAAACCTCTGTACCCCCTGACTGTGCTTCTATATCACAATCATCGCCATCAGAAGCCGCCAATAGTTTGACATCAGTGGCCCAAATTCCATACTGCAACTGTGAGGATCACCCCTAATAATAAGCAACAAACACAAGAAGGAGAGAAATAGTAACTAGAAATTATCCAAAGTGTGTTGCAAACAAACACTCATGTGAAACAATTTTAGATGCTAAAAGAATACAATACTTTTACTTCCCTCTAAATAATAGTTATTACTAATCAAAGACAGGTAATGCTTCGGTCTCTCCACTATTGTAGAGGTCACCATGGGACATCTGAGAAGCATAACATCTCTGTAAGCTACATATGCAAGAACCCTTGAAGTTGACAATAAATACCATACACTTATCTGCAGTAAACAGTAAAACTCCAAGAGCAAATAGTAACACAGTTCTGTGATGTAACCTTACCATTCACTGACAAACTTAGACAGCATAGCAAAAAATGACATATCTGATTTATGCCAACAGTGAATGAAAAATAATGAATATAGATAAAAAATGTTCTATTGCATATTGAAATACATTCCAAATATGAAAATATAAGCAGTTTATGGACAGGACAAACTACCGTATGAAATAATGCAGTAATTTTGTACAGGAATCTTTTCCAAGTAAATAGCAGTAACAGTCTGTCTCTTTCAAATCAGTCTACTCTCCTTCCACTTCCATAGCTGCATCATTGCCTTTATATAGTGTAGATTCAGTACTGTGAGCACTGTGAAGAAGCAAATGAGGTGTTAAAGCATTAGCACTCCTGAATACCAAAAAAAAAAAAAAAAAGTTGGTGTAGGA
Source organism: Protopterus annectens (assembly GCF_019279795.1). Lineage (NCBI taxonomy): Eukaryota > Metazoa > Chordata > Ceratodontiformes > Protopteridae > Protopterus > Protopterus annectens. Next base: position 1,180,130,255 of record NC_056727.1, read on the forward strand.
GATGTAAACATTGTGCAAGTAACTATATAATTCTGTGCACATGCCCTTGGACTGCAGGGAGGAGCAATGACAATGCTTAGCTGCTAATGGCTTGCAAATGTTAATGATTACACTTGACTATTCAACAAGGAATACTGAAGAGGGTCTTCTCTCTGAAGTGTGTGTATCATGCCGAGTAGACTTAAAAAAAGTGGAAGCACCTTGCAATCTATGAAAGCCTTAACAAAGCTGATACTCGTGTAATAATATCACATTCTCTATCCTCTGCTTAAAAATCTTTCTGAAATGCTGATTAGCTATATTACACATCGAAACAAGGATGCAAAGAAATGCCTATGACATTGCTGAGAGAAGGGCAAGATGCTCAGAAAATAAAGAGTAGAAATAGCTGCCAGTGTTGGCAGACATACATTAATATGGTGTTGGCTATTATTAGCCTAAATTATTTGTCAAAATCACATTCATCCAGCCATGTTCAAGCAAATGAGAAATTAACCTTTTCCTTTTTTTCCTTCTAGATTTGTAATTTGATGGTCTTCTAAGTCTGATCTCTATGGTATATACACTGTCTGCTTGCTACTCCAAGACTGTGTTGGTGGCAAAGGTTGACAAGAAATACCACTGAATGTGTACTGTTATTGCATTGAACTGAGGGTTCAAATACAGACAGTGTGCTGTTTGAGACTGTTAATGCATATTTCCTGAGCATATGATCAGGTTGTAACACACACAGATTTAGGAAAACTCACACTACTGCATTATTATTTCCTGATATTTGTTACCACTGACATTTTTTTTCTTTTATTGTGTTTATTTGCACCTATATTCCACAGCACACTTTGGACTGGAAATGTTTTAGGGCACTGAATGAGAATCCACTACCAAATGTAGACATTTTGAAATGTAATTTGGAGTACCATCATTCACGCATTTTAGAGTGGCACAGGTGCACTTTGCTGCAGCAATCTAAACAGCAGTAAGAGAATAAATTCTACATATCATTTACGTATCATTGTAGCACAAAGGGTAAATAAAATGAGTTTATATAAACAGAAAAGAGGATGCAGGGTTTGAATACAGCCTGAAGCCACATGCTGCTTATAATATTTGCAGCAGATATAAAAATGCAGCATGTGCCATTTTAATGGCATAACTGTTGATGAATGGAAATGCAAGTCATATCTGTCCACAACTTTTCAGATGTGGAATATAAATTGTATTTTATTTCACTTGCCTTTGTAATTCCCATGCTGCTTAGGAGAGTGCAAAAAGGGCTCTCAAGTGAAGGAAAAGTTTCTGCAATCTCTATTAGTGCAAATACTTTTGTCACCACTGCACAGTATTTGCAATGAGTGAGCAATGTGCACATTATATACCTCTCTCTGTGGTACAAGCTATACATATAGTGACTTTGGACCTGCAACATAGCTGCTCTGAAGTTCAAATCTGTACTGTTGGAAAGGGAAAGTTGAAATTATTACTCAAAATGGATAAGTTACTTTTATCACAACTTCATATTTGTTTCTGTTTCCTAAACAGTATGCAATCAAGTTTACCAGCTTAAGGAAAAAAGTGAAATTTTTTTTTGGGCAGCCTTCTGTAGTGCAAACAGCCTTAGATGTGGTACGTGGATGTCAGCACTCTGGACAGTACTAAGTAGAAAACACCCACCTACTGTGTAACTATCTCTATGGCATAAGGTATAAGTGCAAAGACGTTAGAGGCAAAACACAGGTAATCCAGGATTCAAATCCAGATAACACTTATTTTTACAAAAGGTGTCAGAATGCATTTTCTAAGAACACTTTGATTAGGAAGGTTATCCTACATAAAAATGGATATCATAAGAAGGTTGATTACAAGAACAGTCTCAGTAATGCTTTGATAACTACAGTTTTCTAGGTAGCATATCTCATTAATAACTAAATTATGAAACCCATTTGAATGGATGTTTAATTGTTTAAGCATGACAATTATGATAATTACAGAAAAGTCCACTTTCATGTCTATAATGGGAACAATGGTTTGGTTAAAATTATCTTGACTCTTCAAATACCTCAACTACCTATTTAGGACATTATGTGTTGTGGCGTATGTATGTATCGTGCCCCAACCTCTCTTACTCAGCTAATGAAAGTCTATCCATTTGAAATATATTTACAAGCAATAATACTGCCTCTTACATGGGAATGCAGTTCTCAGGAGTTCTTAAAGTCACACACATACAGGCTTATCTGACATATATCTCCATTCATACAGAATGCAGTATACCTGCAATTAACATGATTGAAAAGAAGTTCTCTGGGCATGGCCAAGATGGCTAACTGAGAGCAACAAATGGTGAAAGTACTGTGACTGAAACTTTTCTCTGAAAAAGAAAAAAATAATCAAAAAAATTAATATTTGGAGATACCCGTTAGCTAATTTTATTCACTAATTGCCAGACAAAAGATTTATAGCTCAGAATTTCAATACCTTGCTTAAGAGAGAAGAGACTTCAACATGAGTCACTCAAGAAGTAGTACTCATGATTTGTGTGTTAAAAAATACATACAGTCACTAATATTTAGCATACAGGATGTATTACTTAAAATAGGCAAAATGGATACCAAACATGAAGGTTTCAAAGAAAACAACAAAAAGAAGATGGAACATTTAGAAATTCTTATGAAACAACAAAGTGCACAAATTAGCAGACGTTTTGAATGATCATGAAGGAAGAATAACTGAAAGTAAGTCTCAGACTGAATTTCTTTTAAAACAAAATAATTGGCTCATAGAAAAAGTTGATGATTTTGAAAATAGACTGACACAAAATAGCATTAGAATTGATGGTATACCTGAAAAGTATGAGGGAGGCAATATAATAAACTTCTTAACAACCTAGCTATATAAAACATTAAATCTACCTGAAACTTTATCTTTTGGAATTGAAAGGACACATAGATCCCTGACAGCATGTTTGAAAAGTGAAAACTCACCACCATGTTCAATTATAAATAAGTTCATGTCTAGATTAGAAAAAGTTCAAATATTAAAAACAGCATGATCCAGCCCATCTATTAAAATAGGTGAACATGTAGTCAGATTTGACAATGTTTATTCCATTAAAGTAAAGAGTAAAAAAAATCCTGTTTACCACTGATCAAGGAACTTAAAAAGAACAATATTAAATCCACGTTGGTGTTTCCTACAGAGATCAAATAATTTCTTTCTGAAGAAACAAAAAAATTTAACACACTGGAGGAGGCATCCACTTTTGTTAACAGTAATAAAATCCTTAATAATACTGGAAAAAATGGAGGGAAGCAGTATATCCCTCAGGGTGAGTTGAATTCCTGGAAAGCTGTTTCTAAAATTAAAAAGCTTAAAAACAAGTGGTTTCCATTCTCTGATTGCAAGACTTTTATTTTCTGAAACAAAAGATTTCCCCTTTAAGTAAAGGTTTGTACTGGAATTTAAGCTTCAAAACATAAATATGTATTTAATATTTTTAAGGTAAAACATTTTTCATGATGATAAATATAAATGGTTAATTTTACTGTTTTACTGCTTTTCTATATTTATAGTGTAAGACTTAATATATTTCAATTCACTAAATGTATAGGTGTATTTCTAAATGTTAAACAAATGCTTCCTGTAAAAGAATGTCATTAAACCATAAGCAGTAGAATTGGTAACTTTAAGACTAAATAAGTTAAGAATGTTATTTGTTTATCTTTACTTAATATGTGCATTGCTAGATTAACTGAATGTCATATCTAAGTAATATGCTAATTAGAAGTGCTGAAGTGCTAGTGATTTTGTTTTTTTTGTTCTTATAGGTTCATAGGTTCATAGGTTCATAGGTTCATACTAGGCTATCTGCCCAAGGGCATTTATAAGCCTAGCCCATAGTTATGTGGCTTTCGCCACCCCTTTAGTTTGAATAAAAACTATGCCTATCATTTTGCTGTGCCTCTGTCAAGCAGTGACGCTGAAGTAATCCCTGGGGTATATCTGCAATCTCCCATCCATTGGTCAAGATTCCTCTTGAACAAGACCAGAGAGGTGCTCTGCCTCACATGTACCGGGATTTTGTTCCACAGCATAGGGAGTCTCTGGGTGATGAATCTGTCCCTCCAGCACGTTCTATTTATAACCGTGTCAAGGTTTAAGTCTCCGCTCTTGTGGTTCTGAGGGATCTAGATTTTTGAGGTGAAGCATATTCATCAAATCTGGGTTTGACATGGCCTTATATGTCAGGCACAGGTCACCTCTGAGCAAGCGGTATGAGACTGAATAGAGCTGGAGGTCTTTCAGTCGGGCAGCATAAGACATACTTTTGGGACCCTTTATCCTTTTGGTGTGGAACTTTTGGGGCCTTTCAAGCTGCAGCAGGTGTCTGGTCAGATACATTCGAACGGGCATTGTACTCAATCATAGGTCTAATAAGTGATGAGTACAGGGGGACGATGACCTCCCTTGATCTAGATGTGAATCCCTTCATGATCAGGTGGGTGATATAGAAGGTTTTCCTAACTACTTTAGCAACATGAGTGTCAAACGAAAGGCTACTGTCAACCTGGGTCCCCAGATCTCTGATGACTTTTTCTGTGCTCAGTGGATTGCCACCTATATGGTAGCTAGGGGTAGCCTTGTTTTTCCCAAAGGGTATGACTATGCATTTTTTGGCGTTTAACTTCAGGCCATGGCTCTGGCACCAGTTATCCATTTCTGTGAGGCCCTTCTGGAGGATATCTGTGTCAGATGTGTTTTCGACTATGGCGCCCAGTTTGCAGTCATCTGCAAACTTTGTCAGCCATAACCCTCCTGTGTTTGCTTGTACTTCAGAAAAGTAGATGCCGAACAAGAGTGGACCCAGGACTGAGCCCTGTGGGACACCACTTGTGACAGGCTTTGAGTCTGACATGGCTCCAGCAACTCTGACCCTGTGGGTTCTGTCACTTAGCCAGTTTGCAACCCATCTTGTGATGTATGGGTTTACATTCAAGCTGATGAGTTTTTCGATGATACCTGAGTGGGGTATTGTGTCGAAGGCCTTTGCCAGGTCGAGGTAGGCTGTATGGACTGCCTTCCCCTCAACAATGGCCTTGGTGACTGTCTCGAAAAAGTCAACCAAGTTTAAGAGGCAGGATCTGCCTTTGACAAAGCCAAACTGAGTTGGATCCAAAGTCTGCAAGTTCCCTATGTCTTTATTTATGAGTTCCATTATGATCCTCTCCATGGCTTTGCAGATAAGGCTTGTCAAGCTAATGGGGCGGTAATTTCCAGGGTCTGTGGAGGCACCGCCCTTATGAAGTGGGACCACAGTCGCCGTCGCCACTCCTTGGGTACGTATCCTGAGGTGAGGCTAAGATTAAACAGCTGTCCTAACTGTGGGTTTAATTCCTCATTGAGTTCATGAAGCACACAGCCGGGGACACCATCCGGTCCCATGGATGCTGTGTTTTTGCCTTAGTGAGGGCAGTTCTCACCTGGGCGTTGGAGATGTTTGGGGGCTACAATCCTCTGGAATAGATATCTCTCCTTTGGGGGAGGGGAGAAGTTTGCACTGAACCTGTCAGCCAGTATGTTGGCAATGTGTGTAGGTTCAGTAATTTTCACATCATTTTGAACTAATTCTGAGCATATCTGGGAGTTTCCTCCTAGGTTTCTAACATAGCTAAAGAAGGCCTTATGATTCTCTTTAGAGTCCTTGGCGATTTTTCTCTCAAAATTTGCCTTGGATGATTTTATGAGAGCTCTTAGTTTTTACTTATAATGATCAAAGGTGTCTTACCTTTCAAGGATTTTGCTCTATCTTGTAGTAGCTTCCTCCTTTTGTTGTAGAGCTTGTTTATGGCTGGGGTCCACCAGACTGGACGCTTGCCTTTGGTACAGAGAGTCTTAGTTTTGTTTGGGATTGCCTGATCCATGCAGTCCTGTAGGTGCTGGTAGAAGGCATTTGTAAGTGATTCAGCGGTTTGAGTAATGTTTACCACTGGCTCAGGGGCCTTAAAGGAGACCACACTAGTTTTTAGAAGTGTGAAATCGGCTTTTGAGAAGTTTTTCACTGTGGTCTTTTTTGTTTCAGGTGGGGGCGGGATGAGGACCTCCAGCGAGATTAGTTTATGATCTGATCTCACCAGTGAGGGGTATACTTCCGGTGTTGAACATTTTGATCCCATGTTCGTGATGATGAGATCAAGTATGTTTTCTCCTCTTGTGGGGATGGTGACTAGTTGTTCCATGGCAATCTCTGTAGCACATCTCATTACTAAGGGTTTTGCATCCAGGAAGAAAGAGGTCATTGTCTACCTCTACTCTTCCTTCATTAGGCCAGTCATCAAGAATCAATGTTCTTGTGTTACACATTCATTTTTCAGGTCATTTATGAAGAAAGTAACACTTAGAGAAAGCTTGTGTACAAAACAATGTTCCAGTTCTTTCAGAATACTGGCTTGTTCCAAGCTTGAACTGTTCTGAAGAAAATATAGGTCTCAAAATAACATGTTGTTTTTCTTTTCTTAGAACTGAAGAATTGGTAAAACAAAAGCTATAGTAATGTTTTATATTGAACTGCTGCTCACGTATAATTTGCTTGCATGTTGCTGAATGTTAATAGCTTATGTTGTAGTATTATTAGCTCTCACTGTATATATTAATGGAAATAAGTAAAGTTAGATTTTTTTTACTTATTAGAACAGCTTAAAAGAACTAAGAAGAATAAGAAACATACATAGGAAATTAGCAGCTGCTGTGTGCTGAAAGTTTTCATTTTCACATGCTGGAATCAAATTCTGAAGTCAGGATGTGAAGCTTAGATCAGTGCAGCAGTTCACAATAGCTAACAACATGCATTCAAATTAAACCAGCAGGAATTAGGTTCATAGGTTCATAGGTGTGTACTAGGCTAATGGCCCTGGAGACTTTACAAGCCTAGCCCATAGGATTACCCTGGCATCGTGCCACCCAACATTAGTTCCTAGTGTCTCTGTTGAGTAGAACCACTGGAGTGATCCCGGGGTGAATTTTCTATTTCCCATCCACTCATCAAGATTTCTGTTGAAGAGGGCCAGTGAGGTGCTCTGCTTGATATGTATTGGTAGTCTATTCCATAGCATGGGCAGTTTCTGGGTTATGAACCTGTCCCTCCAGCATGTTCTGTTGACTGTGGTAATGAGGTTGAGGTCTCTGGAGCATGTGGTGTAGTGGGATTGGGATTTCTTTAGATGTAGCATTTCTAACAGAGCTGGGTCAGACATGGCTCTGTAAGTCATGCAGAGATTGCCTCTAAGTAGGTGATATGAGACAGAGTCTTTTGAGTCTGTCCATATAGGACAAGTGTTTAAGGCCTAGGATCCTCTTTGTGAGGTACTATTGTGGCCTCTCCAGTTGTTGCAGGTGTCTAGTGTGGTACATGTCAAATGGGACATTGTACTTGATGACTGGCCTAATGAAGGAAGAGTAGAGGTAGACAATGACCTCTTTCTTCCTGGATGCAAAACCCTTAGTAATGAGATGTGCTACATAGAAGGCCTTTCTGACCACAGTGGCAATGTGGCAGTTAAAAGAGAGGTTGCTGTCAACCTGTGTTCCCAGATCTCTTATAATCCCTTCTGTGTTCAGTGTACTACCATCAATGTGGTAATTCAAGGGAACCAGGTTTTTCCCAAAGGGGATGAAGACGCATTTTTTGGGACTGAGCTTAAGGCCATGATTCTGACACCAGTCGTTTGTCTCATTGAGGTCTTTCTGTAAGATGTCAACATCGATTGCAGAGTTAATAATAGCTCCCAACTTGCAATCATCTGCAAACTTTGTCAGACAGAGTCCCTTCATGTTGGCCTGGACTTCAGAAAAGTAGATACCAAACAGGAGGGGACCTGGGACCGAACCCTGTGGGACGCCACTCATAACAGGTCAGCTGTCTGACTTGGAGTCAGCTACTTTCTCACTGTAGGTTCTATCTGTGAGCCAGTTTGCAACCCACCTAGTGATATAGGGGTTGATGCCTTGCTTAGTAAGTTTTTCCAAGATTTCTGCATGGGGAATGGTATCAAAGGCATTGGCCAAATCACGGTAGGCTGTATGAACCACATTACCTTCATCCACAGCTCTGGTGACTGACTCAAAGAAGTCGACCAAGTTGAGCAGGCATGATCTACCCTTCACAAAACCAAACTTTTTAGGATCCAGAGTTTGGAGATTCCCTATATCCTTGTTTATTTGGTCCATGATGATGCGTTCCATAGCTTTGCATATCAGACTCATCAGTCTAATAGAGTGATAATTTCCAGGGTCTTTAATCGCTCCTCCTTTGTGGAGAGGGATGACTGTAGCAGTGCACCATTTGGTAGGGACAAAGTCTGAGGTGAGGCTGTGATTGAACAGGGCATCCAGGTGAGGTGCCAGTTCTCTCTGTAGTTCATGCAGAACACAGCCAGGGATACTGTCAGTTCCCATCAAAGCCGTATTCTTGGCCTTGGACGGTGCTGTTTTAACCTGTGCAGCAGTAAAACTGGGTGCCTGGCAATCTACTGGTATTGTGATTGGTCCTTTGGGGGGTAGAGAGGGGTAAAGTTAGCACTGAATCTGTCTGACAGTATATTTTCAATATCTGTTGGCTCAGTATAGGAGGTACCATTGTTAATTATTTTATATACTGTCAAGATTGTTTTTAATACTAGAATTAATAAGAATAAATATCTTATCAATAATACACAAATGCACAAGGATTGAAATATTTAATATGTAAGATTACTAAAAGAGCAGTATCAGTAAGCTAAGAAATATAAATATATACATATACTATAATCTGTAATATACAGTTGATGATTAAATAACTCTTTGATGGGAAATTTTAGAAATGCAAGATATATAGAATAAGGTAGAATATTACTAGAAAAATAAGACAGAAAAACATATTTACATAGCAAACTGCTTATAAAAACAAGGTTTATTACATATACCTGCATATGGCATAAATGTTAATGTACAAAGTCTCATATAATTTACATAGAAAATCATATAAAAAATATTTGAAAATAATTTGAAGCTGAAATTTGAAGCTTTGTCAGTGAATGATGAAGCTATTTTAAAGTTTTTACATGTATGCTATTAGATTCACTAACACTACTTGAAACAATTCATTTCATAAGTCAAAGATGATATTTGAGTATTATATTGCTGAATCAGTGCATCCAATTTGATAGACAGTAAAGTAGATTTTTTAAATTTGTTTGAACCTGGAAAGGGACAATGAGACTTGAATTAAGCACACTGTCACTTTTGAATACAATATAGACTGTAAGTATATATTTTTTGACTCCATAGAAATAGCAAGACATTCTCTTCAACCTCAGTAATGTAGGTATTTTTATGAAGTAGCTTAATAAGCAAAAGAATTTTTAAATATTTTGATATTTTTCATGTTAAGAGGGTTACACAGTTTTAAATATAGACACTTGTACTTTAAAAATTAATTTCAGAGCTTTTTTTAAATCTGTAAGATATGTGTGTATGTCTTTTAGCATGATAAATATATATGTGCATTCATTTCCATTTTGTATTATACTTGAGTATGATAAGATTACCTGTCACCTGTAAGTTTAAAGATGTCTTTATCTCTTCAGGTCCCACTCTGTTATACTTATTTATTTAGAAATATAGTTATAGTATTGAATGACTGAGTAATTTAGGAATATTTAATGGATAAGTTGTACTTCTATTACAGGAATAGGTATATAGCATATTATTTGTTGGAATATTTAATATTTGTGATTAATAGAAGGGGATTGCTATACCTTTATGTAGTAATGTGGGAATAGATTTTATATGGCAAATATATAACTAAATTAATAGTCTCTTATTATTTTTTACTTATATATAATATTATATTAATTATTTGTAAATCATGGTAGCTTTTGGCTAGTTTTTTGATGATTTTTTTTGGTATTGGTAGGTAGAGAGTGAGTATAGTAGTTTGTCTATTCAATGGGCAAACTAGGAACTTTGGCATTCATGGTAGGTTGTGTTTCATTTGCAATATATACAGTTATAGTTGTAGACTTGTCTTTGTTTCTATTTATGAATTTTATTAGTTTCGTTTGTAGAAAGGAAGAATTAAAAAAAAATGTGGAATGTTAAAACAGTGTTGGAAGAATGCATTAGAGTCTTATATATAATTAAATTAATATGGTAGATAAATGTGTCATATTATCTTTTAAAATAATTTTTTTAAAACACGCAATATGGAGAGTTTTAATCTAATATATTTTAATATAATTGGTTTATATAATGGCAACAGAAGGAAATCATTAGTGAGATATCTAAAATTAAATAGAGGAGACATTATATTTTTGCAAGGGACTTACTTAACAGATAAAGATATACAATGCTTAAATAACTTAGGTTATGAAATTTTATCATCTCTCTCTCTCTTCTTTTAACAAAAAGAGGAGAGGAACTGCTTTACTTTGGAGAAAATCTACTCTAATACCTAAGGGCATGGAATCTATTAATGATCCCAGAGGAATGCATACATTTGTAATAATTAAATATAATTACAAATTCTGTACACTAGCTAATTTTCCTGGATTCCTGGTATAAGTGCAAGAGTGGCTAAAGGTTGCTTTAACTTGCTACCAAGTCTTTGGAAGGGTAGTTTAATTTTAGCAGAGGATTTTAACTGCATATCTAGTATAGAATATACAAGTGAGCAGAAGAAACCTAAAATACTTTCATCAGCTAAAGCACTAAACAAGCTAGTAAAAACAGAAAATAAGTCATTGTTCTTTGTTCATTATTCTCATGCATGTGACACAAACCAGAATTGATAGGATTTATGTCTCTATAGATTTACTTAATAAAGTGAATTATTTTAAAACTATCTCATGCCCTTTATGTGATCATAATGCACTCAGTATTAATATATTAATGAATATAAGGGAATTGTATATTATTTATAGAATCCCAGTATACACAACGAAAATTAAAAGAATTTAAGAGGTACCTTAAGGAACAAAATTGAGAATTTTTTATCTTTGAATGATAATGGTTAGGTTTGTAAAGTTGTTCATATATGGGACTCCTTAAAGTGCATATTAAGGATAGAATGGGAAGATGGGCTAGTAATAAAATGAAAGATTAGGATAAAGAGTTGTTTTGAAATAGACAATGAAATACACAAAGCAAGGTTTGAACAACAAACAATGAAATTAGATAATATTAAATAATTGAAAATAATGACAAAATATCAAACAGTTTTAACACATAAAGTGCAGCTAGCTTTAGAAAAAGTAAAATTGCAGAGGTATGTGATGACGTCAAAAAATCTGCATAGTTTAGCTAATAGAAGTAAGATGAGAAGCAGAAAGCACAAATCAATAATATCTGAAATCCTCACACTAATAAGCTTACATAGAGGAAATGCTTAATATTTCTAAAGAAATGTATGCTTAATATTTTAAAACATTCCATGAGGATCTTAATAAAGGTAAAAATAATAATCCTGATGATTACAAAACTGACAAGTGTTTAAAGAAAAATGTTACTAATAAACAAAATGACCAACAAATATTTCCATTTCAATAAGTCAATTACCATGACAGAAGTTAAAAAAGCTTTTAAAAAAGGGGAAATGGTTAAGTTCCAGGATTAGATGGTTTAATTATGGAATCATATAGTCTGCTTCTTTTAAAAAATTTAGAATTACTGAGTGACATTTTCAGGATAATTCAGATTGACAAAATAAGTCCTCCATCATGGAAATTTTCTGTAATCTGACTAATACTTAAACAAGTAAATGATGATAAGTTAGTTTACTCATATAGACCTGTTTCATTATTAAATGTAGATTAAAAGTATTTCCATTTTCATTACAAGATTAAGAGCTATAATAAATAAAGTAACGAATAAAGATCAAACAGGATTTATAGTCAATAGATTAATGTATGATAATATAAAATGGGTAGTAACTATCTCAGATTTAGCAAAAGGAATGATTAAAAATGACATTAATTAGCTTAGATATTGGGAGAGCTTTTGATTCTGGGGATTTGAATGACTTTTTAAAAACTTGTTCGTTCAACGCGGAGTGTTTGAATTTCCAAAACGATGTATTGGAATATTTAAAAAACCTGTGAAGATACTCCAAAGAATATGTAAAAATTGGATCTCACATGTCTCAAGGATTAATTTTAAACAAAGGCACAAAGCAAGGATGTCCCTTGTCCCCTCTACTATTTGTATTAGTTATCCAACCCATAGCTAATAGTATAAGAAGCAATGAAAAATTTGATGAATTCTTAATTAACAGAGATTATCAATGTAAAATATAGCTTTTTGCAGATGATATTTTGCTAACTATAGGGATTTAAATTATTCAGTTGAAGAAAGAGATGAGGAAATTGAAAAGCTTCAAGAAGTATCATTGCTGAAATTTAATAATGATAATGAAATGTAAATTTTAGTGTATAATCAATTACTAGATAGTAAGTTTAAAGATAATCAATGGGTTGCCAACTGGCTTAGTGACAGAAAAAGTAGCTAACTCCAAATCCAGCTCCAGACAAGTGACAAGTGGAGTACTACAGGGTTCAGTCCTGGGACCACTCTTGTTTGGCATCTAGTTCTCTGAAGGACAGGCCAATACCAATGGACTCTGGCTAACAAAGTTCGCAGATGACTGCAAACTGGGAGCCATTATTGACTTCCCAAATTATGTGGATATTCTACAAAAAGGCCTTACAGAAACAGATACTTGGTGCCAGAGCCATGGGGTCAAGCTCAATGCCAAGAAATGTATAGTTATCCCCTTTGGAAAAAAACATGTACCCATGAATTACCACATAGGTGGCACTACACTAAACACCAAAAGTGTGATAAGAGACTTAGGGACACAGGTGGACAATGGTCTCACCTTCGATAACCACATCACCACAACAGTCAGGAAATGGTCTCGCCTTTGATAACCACATCGCCACAACAGTCAGGAAATCCTTCTATGTGGCACACCACATCACTAAGAGCTTTTCATCCCGAAAAAAGGAGGTCATTGTCCCACTGTACTCATCCCTCATTAGACCAATTATAGAATACAACGCCTCACTTGGTATGCACCTGTCAAGACATCTAAAACAACTGGAAAGGCCACAGAAATATCTCACTAAAAGAATCACAGGTCTAAAGCAGATGCCCTATGCTGACCATCTAAAAAAACTCCACCTATACTCTGTCTCATATTGTCTACTCAGAGGTGATCTCTGCTTAACATACAAGGCCATGTCAAACCCAGAGATGTTGGACATGCTACACTTAAAGAAATCCCAATCCCTCAGAGACACATGCTCCAGGGATCTAAATCTTGTCATCACAATGAACAAAGCATGCTGGAGGGATAGGTTCCTGACCCAGAGACTCACCAGACTCCGGAATAGACTGCCCATACATGTCAAGCAGAGCGCCTCTTTGGCCCTCTACAAAAAGAACCTTGATGATTGGATGGGAGAGAGGAAATTCACCCTGGGGATCACATCTGCTAGACAGGGGTACAGGAAAGTAAATACTATGGGAAGAAATAGCCAGGGAATCATTATGGCTAGGCTTGTATAGGCCCTAGGCCGATAGTTTAGTACCAGCCTATGAACTTATGAACCTATAAATATAAATATATATTGGAACAGGAAAAAACTAAAATATTTAGGAATAAAAATCTGTCAAGATGTGAGTTAGATTTTAATAATAATAACTGAAGAAGTGTTACTTCTTACTAAAAATGGAATTAATGTATTTTTTTTACTTTTGAGGTTACTAGAATTATTATGGAGATATTGCATTCAATAGCTTTAATACCTGATAAAAACACGTTTAAAGAAAAATGGAGAGAAATGTTAACTTCATTCTTATGGTATCCTAAAAAGCAGAGAATTGCTTATAGAAATCATGTATGATTATGGGAGTATGGCAGTATTCGCTTCCCAAATGTAGAATATTATTCCATTGCTGTAATTTTTAACTTTGTTATACTCTGGATAGACTCAACCTACACTAGTCAATGGAAAACCATCCAGTAGCAGATCATACTAAATTATTTAAGTTTATTAAGAATATGATACATTCGAAATATGTAACAATCATTTCATGTTTAACAAAATTTATCTGAGAAAGAAATTAATTTTAATCTTTAGGCTCTGCGTATATAAAATCAATTCTTAAAATGTTAAGGCATTTGTTTTTAAAACTCCATTGATATAAAAATGAAAATGTTTGTGCTTTCCCATTGCAAAAACCTCTAGATTTAATGAAACTCAGAACAATGTTGAAACTAATTTACTAAAAAGAAATGGATTACTATTATAGTCTGATTGCATTGACAAAGGAAAAAACAATTCCCCAGAAAACTTAGTGAAATACTATAAGCTGGATGAATCTGCTAACCAGTTGATATTATCCATCAGTAAAAAATTAAATGAATCTGTAGATTATATGAGTGAAGAGTAACAGAATATTATTCCCCCATTACATGAATATATGAATGCTATCATCAAAGGAAGATTGACATACAAAGGAAGCTATTTTCCCATTATATGAATATATGAATGCTATCATTGGAGTTAAATTGACTTACAAAGGAAGCTTGTCTAAGTTATATAAGTTAATTATAAATAATAATTTTGATGCAAAATTCTGGAACATTTTAGACAATAGTGAGTTGAGTGACTCAAAGTTTTTCAAGTTTTTACTGGAAAGTTTTTATGTGGAAATATATGCATAAAAGTTTTGTTACTCCCTTTAAAAATCTCTAAGTTTAGCAGAATGACGTCTTCAGTTTGTTGGAGATGTAGTAAAGATATAAAAGCTGATTGGGCACATGTTTATGGATTGTGAAAAATTAAATGAGCATTGGGAAGAGATATGTATGTTTTAACAGGTTGTGGTTTGATAATTCTTCTTTAGATCAGTAATACTAATGAATGCTCCACTTCCTATATTTGTAAACGCCAAAGAGCAAAAAATGTTTTGGTCTGTTTTGGAAGTTGCTAGAAAATTTAACAGCAATACTATGTAAAACTGAAAAAGAAGTTATCAGAATAAGATGTATAAATCATACTAAGAGTGTCAGTGGTCATGATAATGTGGAAATGTTCCTATTGAAATATCAAGACTCTTAATGTGTTAATTGTATAAGATTATATTGATGATCCACTGTATTCCTATTATTGTATTATAATATGTGATGTTTGAATGTATTCCTTTCTGTGTATATATTATAAATATGTTACATTAATAAAGATGTTCTTATAAAAAGGAAAGATGTTCTGCTATAGCACTGCAAATTATAACCTTGTTTGAAATCTATGCATTATTTATAAGAGCAGTTTGATTCATACATTGTACAACTGACTTTTTACAGTGTGTATTTCCTCCCAAAATATGTCCCAAGTCATCCTATTTAATGTCCCAGTGCACAAGGATTACAACCCAATGCATTAAGCATGTCAGTACTGACCATTTGAACAAGTGTGAAGAGCTTGAACATTGCAAACGGCAAATCTCATTGCCATGTTTCACACCTTCATTGCTGTTTGATGAAATACCTTCCTCGATGTTTTCCAATGGGTCTCTCTGCTTTCCATCTCATACATGCAGTTGATATTCTTGTGAGCTTTTGGGCACTAGCTGTTATATGTGATACTTGACTTTGCACAAATTCAGACAGAGTTGTTGCTTGACTTCTGCAGGAATAGCTGGTGAGGGAGATGATGGTGATAAATTTAAAGCACAGACGTGAGGTTTTGAGGAGTCAAGGATTTTTTTACCACTGCTCATGACACACTACAGCAATAGGCTGCTGCAGGAGGACTACATTTGGTCTCAGTATAAGACTTAGGCTTGGAACAGAATAGCCAAGACTGTCACAAGTGCAACTGGCATCCCGTATACTGGAGACACTTGTCATCACAACTATAGTGACCTGAACCTGCTCAAAATAGACTTCCTTACTAGATGGGAGGATGTGCTTAGAGCTGCTGACACCCCTCAGTTGAGTAATTATACATACCCATCAGCATTAAATAATACAGAATGCAGTAGAGAGCCACGAGTGTTATTCATTATGCTTTCATGTCTAGTCTCCTCTCTATTGAACAGCTTCTGAAGACATTGCAGCAAACAGGGAGGTACACCAAAAGAGTTTAAATCACCTCAGAGATGCATGGGATACTTATGCATCAGGTCTTACTGTAAGCCTAATAACTGTTGCAATTATATGCAATATGTCAATACTGAAATAAATAGCTGTATTTATTATATCATAGCAGAGCAGTAGATTAATGATACAACAGAGTAAGACATTTCTATCATACAAGAATAATCATAAATGTGTATTTTCTGACATTATATAGTCATGTGACATGCCATGGATCTAATTCTCTCTCTTTCTCTCTCTCTCTCTTCTCTTAGTCCACCCCTCCATGAGTAGTAGTAGTGGAGGTGATGAGTTTGTCACCTGGCAAGAGCTGACAGGGCTGGTGGAGGGCATCATGGAAAGTGGCATCAGTGCCCAAACTGGCCATGTCAAAAAGGTACTATGTCATAGTGCCAAGACAATGGCACATTGAGTACTTTCACAGGAAGCTGAGAAAGCAGACAATGATAACAGTCCAGAGGGTGAGAACTAGATTCTCAGTGTTGTCAGGCTTGATGCAGATGTCACCTTCCTATCCCCAGTCATGGTATCCCCCATCCTTTTGTGGACATCATCATCCCTGTCTGTTGTCCTGTATGTCTGCACCTGCTCCTTTGCCTAATATACCTACCTGACCATCATATCCCTAAGCCCCTTCTGAGCATTTCTTTCTCTTTGAAAGTAAAAAAAAAATGGTTACCCGTCCATCAAAAAATAAGAGCCACATACAGCTCTCCACCTCACCTATGTGTTTTCTTGATTGTGATTTGGTAAAATTTAATCTACATTTTCCTGTTGTTATCACCTACCCTTGATGTGGTGACAGCCCAAATTCAGCAAATTCAGTGTACACTTCTACATTTATGTTATGAAGAAATGGATAAATATGGTTCTTTCTCACTACCGTCTTGCAAATTCCTCTGTTCTTTCCCCTGTGTCCTCCTCTCTGCTCACGCCCATTTCACCAATTTACTATCTCCCCCTTTTCACACATTTAATCTAGTCAAAAAATAGAATCACACACAGCACAGATGGCTAGAAAAGGCCCAGAAGAAATCTTTCACTTTTTTCCCTCAACATTTGTTAGGACTTTGACATTGTGCACTAATGCTGGGTAATGGTGAATGGCTGTTCATGTCCTATAGCAAAACCTGGTCAGTTATTGCTATCACCCACAGTAGTCCAGTTATCCTCATGCAAAGGTGCTTATACATGCTGAGTGATTAGAATCAGAGTAGACGCTGAACAAAAGAAATACTTTGCAACAGTTTTTTGACTACTGGATAGATCAAAGTACAACTTCCTCTGTGAAGGGTTGGCATAAATCACTTGTCTGAAAAATCATTGTTGGGCATAGGATCAAGGGTCTGATTCCATATGTATTTCACATTATTTCCTATTGTGATGTTATACTTCTATGATATGTTTCCTGACATACATCTTTTAATTGTTATCCTGTTATAACATTTAATTAACAGATTTAGAATATTGTTGTAAAAAGCATTTGCAAACACATCCATGTATGTACAGAATAATTAGTAAACCACCGTTATTCTACTCATGTCTTAATTAGGTTTTGCCAACCCTACAGCTTCATGATCCTAAGAGTCATCAGTTAATGATAGGGTATGGCAGATGAATAATGAGTCACACCATGCAGATGTGCATTAATCGCCCATAAAACCAACCTTTGATATGCGTCTGTTCATCTGTCTCTGTCTGCACCACTTCTCTCGCACCCCTTTGTTTGTTTGTCTCTTTCGGCTTTTCCCAGTTAGGGGTCGCCACAGCGGAACTTCGGTCCGCTAATGATTGGTACTGGATTTTTACATACCGGGTTACCAGCCCTGATGCACAACCTTCAACTAAGGCACGCCCCATTTGCATATGCCTCCACACAGAAGACGCTCTAGCTGAGAATCGAACAGAACAATGTCTTGCTATGAGGCTCTCGCACCCCTTTGTACTGTTGACTATTCATTATACTGATGGATGTAAATGTAGCCTTATATCATTTTCATACTGTCAGTACTTTACTAAAGACTAATACCTACATCTTCCATTGGCTGAAAATGCTATCACTGTCCCTTCAATGATGTGATGAGATGTAAGATTTCCTTTGTGAGATGTCGAGATCATTTTTCATCTTGACAATGGTTGGAATACAGCATAAGGCGAAAGTCTCACTGCCTGTTTTTATAATTGTCTTTCTTGTGAATGTGTTACCTATGTATCTAACACCCTCTGTTTTATCAGCTGTAGTCCTCAGCACTTGCATGAGTTCTGGCAACAAGCAAGTGTAGTATGAGATGCTAAATGGCATTTCAAGTGTTGCAAAATGTGATGGGTTTTTACCTTACACTGCATTGCCACAATTAAAGTAGTGAAAATAACAATACGTCTGCTGAACTATAGTAAAACAGAATCTGGGTAACAAACTGTGGTACACTTTCTCTTCAATATTTACCAGGCTGCTGGATATCATGTAACATGTAACTGCTGCCTACCTAATGCTTTTATTGAACATGTAAACATGTGTCTCTTACAATATGTGAATATAGCAATAACCCACGCCTGGGTGTGGGTAATGCTGGATTTACCCACGGTTGGGGTGGTTTGGTCACGAGGGTGAAGCCCGAGTGGCCAAACAAAGCCAACCATGGGTAAATCCAGCATTACCCACACCCAGAAGTCGGTTATTGCTATTATACAATGACATTATTTAAGGAAAAAAAAAATTACTTTTCTTAAATAATGGCATTGTATAATGCCTCCTTGCTGCCCTTCCGCAGCTGTCTGGTATTCTGCAGCAGTTCTGATGTACTGCGCATGCGTATGCCTACGCAGTACATCAGAGCTGTGGGCAAAAGCAACGGAGAAAGCAAGATTTCTGCTGCTTTTTACAAACTGTTTTTGCTATGTTAAATGGGTTTAACATAGCGAGGCAGCTTTAAAAAAAGCAATGGAGAATCTCCGTTGCTTTTTTTAAAGGTGTCTCGGTGTGTTAAACCCATTTAACATAGCGAGACCATTTTGAAAAAAGCAACGGAGAAAGCAAGATCTCCGTTGCTTTTTACAAACTGTCACACTATGTTAAAGGAGTTTAACATAGCGAGACAGCTTTAAAAAAGCAACAGAGAATCTCCATTGCTTTTTTTAAAGCTGTCTTGCTATGTTAAACGAGTTTAACATAGCGAAACAGTGTGAAAAAAGAGTTATAGTAATGGAAAAAGTCCGGGCGACTGGACTTTTTTCCATTACTATAACTTTGATTTACAACGTGCACGCTGACCAATCAATGTGCATGTTTTTGAATATTTAATGGGGGGGTCGTTGTATAATGAAAGTTTTTACAGCATAAGCTCTTGTGTGGTGAGCTAAGGTAAGTAACATGTCTGTTAAAATTTATTAGTACTGCCAAAGGTTTGAATTCTGACATGTTATACAGTAATATATTTTTCTCCATAACAATATCACTTGTGTAAGTGTGTACTACATCTGTTATCCACAAAACACCATACTCATGTCAACATCATGTTTCCAATTTACTACACTTTCTTCAACCAGATGTATGTGGATGTGTCATTTATTGTCACTCCTGAGCCTTTTATATACCTATATCAATCAGTTAATAATATAGAGCAGGACACATTCTGGATGAGGAAACAAGTAATACAAACACACCATACAGGTGTTCATATATGCACCATAACAAAAACTGCTATCTATCTCTCCATCTCTGTGTTCCTCCTCACCTCTTTTGTCTCATCACATTATACTGTAACATATTTAGTAGGCTGATGTATGAAATGTCCATCTTATATCATTTGGCTACTGTGAGGAAGCATAATAACCACACTTCACAAGACATCCTACACACATAGATAGGATATATGCTGAGTCCTGATATGAATTTCAAAATACATACCATCCATGTCAGGTTTAACAAATTCTGCACCCAAATAACTTGTGATTTCCACTGAAGCATATCTGATATTTAGTAGGAATAAAAGAGTATTTCAGTAGGCATTAGTCACATAATTTGGGCAATTGACATATTTAGGATCATAGGATCATAGGAAGTTACTAGGTTATTGGCCCTCAGTCCCTTACAAGCCTAGCCAAGAATTTAGCCATTGTTCTGACAAGTTAGCACCCTAATACCCCTGTTCAACAGCTTTTTTGGCAAGTTAGGTTGAATTCCTATGGATTGCCAGGACTTAATGATCATTCTTAAATTAAAATAATTTAAAAGGTGACCTACAAAATAATACTATTTTTAATATTAAAATTGTTAAATGGTTATTGGATTTTTTTATTGTTAGTAGGCATATTTTACATATGTTATATTAAATATATTAAATGTGTATGTATATGCATATGTTTATGTTTGCATTATTCTTTTATTGATTATTGAATTTAAGTAGCTATTTTATGGTTTTTAGTGTTGGATTATAGTGCTGTGTTAAACATAATGTTTTAATATATGCTTAAGTGGTTTGCAAAGACATGCATAAATAGGTGCTTGTTCTTTAAATGTATGGTTTTTGAAGTCACATGGTGGTAATTAGTTTGTTTAAAAAGGCTGTTTTAGTAATGTAATTGTCTGATGAAGTTTTGTATTCCACAAAACAAAAGCGCTTATCCTATGTGTTTGTAATAAATGTATTTTTGGAGTGTATTGGTGTTCATTTCACTACTGGTTTGTTGTTTTTTAATGTATTGTCTGTTCCCCATGCAGTTAACCAGGTTGTGTTTAAAAAGGGTTAATGAGGTACTCTGCTTGATGTGCAGAAGAAGTCTATTCCATAGAAGGGGGAGTCTCTGGGATACAAATCTGTCCCACCAACAACTTCTATTGATGTCACAGACCAGGTTGAGGTTGTTCTTGCAGGATACTTGAGTGGAACTTGACTTACAGATATGAAGCAGTCTGATCAAGGTGGGATCTGAGATTGTTTTCTATACCAGACAGATGTCACCTCTGAGGAGTCTGTATGAGACTGAGTAGAGGGGCAGGGCCTTTAGCCTATCTGTGTAGGGTAGATGTTTGAATCCCTGAATTCTCCTGGTGAGGAACCTCTGAGGTCTCTCCAGCTGTTTAATGTGCTTTGTGAGGTACATGCTGAAAGGGGCATTGTACTCAATAATGGGTCTTATAAGGGAAGAATGCAGGGATATTATGATCTCCTTGTTCTTGGATGAGATACCCTTACTAATGAGGTGGGCCATGTAGAAAGTGTTCCGTACAATGAAGGCAATATGGTCATCAAAAGTCAGTTTGCTATCAACCTGGGTGGCCAAGTCTCTCACGACTGATTGTGTGCTTAGGACCTTGTTATTAATTTGATAATTTTTGGGGACATCACTCTCCCCAAAGGGGATGATGATGGCATTTTTGACATTCAGTTTTAGTACATGTTTCTGGCATTAGTCATTTGTTTCAGTGAGACCCTCTTGGAGGATGTCCACATCACTAGGGGAATGACGACAGCAGATCTGGGTGCTACCCTTCAGATTGTGGACATGTGTGATGAATGCCTTATGATTGTCTTTAGTAGATGTGGCCAGCTCAAAGTTTGCTTTGGAGTATTTCACTAGTGCTCTTATTTGCTTGTTCAGGCTAAGGAGAGATTGCTTCCAATTATGCACCTACTCCTTTTTGGTCCTGGACAGCAATTCTTTTGCCTTTTATTAGAGTTTATTGATTGCAAATGTCCACCAGACAGGTTTACTCTTCCTTAAGGAGGATGATTTCATCCTGTTGGGTATTCCTAATTCCATGCAGCTATATAAATGCTAGTATAGCACTTTGGTGGAGGTTTGGACATACGTGCTGCTTCCTATGGAGGGAGAGGGGATTGTGAAGCTGTTAATACCTTCCCTCAGGAGGTTGTAATCAGCTTTGGAGAAATTTGTTTTGTTTGACCCTTGGGGAGATCGTGATTTCAAAAGTGATTGCTTTGTGGTCAGATCTTATCAGGGAGGATGACGTTGTAGGGATGCTGCAGTGGTTACCCATGTTGGTTAATAAAATGTCCAACATATTTTTACCTCCTGTGAGGATGTTGACCAGCTGGTCCAAGGCATTTGCATTGACAAAATCAAGGAATCTCTGGGAATTTGTGTTTTGGCATGAGTAGTTCTTCCAATCTGTGTTTGGATAGATAAACTCATCCAGGATCAGGGTAAAGGGTTACATCTTGATAGATTCGAAGAGGTCCATGTAGGTGGAGTGGGCATTCTGAGTCAAAGTTGGAGGCCTTTAGCTAGCTATGATTTGAATAGGGGTCTTGTCAATGGTTAACTGCACATGACGTGTCTCCTGTGTGTCATACTGTTTGACCAGCTTGGAGGTGTATATGTATTTTATATATATTGCAACTCTGCCTCCTTTTGCTTTGCTACCCACAGTTTGGGGTCTGAATGTATGATAGGATGAGTAACCTGGTATGGCTGGGGTTCTCTCCACAGCTTTGAACCAGGTCTCTTTGACTGCACAAATGTCAGCATCTTCCAGGGTTAAGAATGCTTGCAATGAGTGCAGTTCCATGTTTAGACTCCTAGCATTTAGCAACATGACCTCTAATTTGCATTTTGATGACATTTTTAAGTTTGTAGTTTTGATCTTATGGCATTGCCTAAAAAAGGCACTATGGGGAAGAAAGAGACTTCACCAGAAGCCTGAAGCCCAAGGGAGATAGATGTAGACACTCTCTGGCAAAGCATCATGGTTTGTCAATCATGTCTTCCCAGTCTGTCAGGTATTGGATCCCCTTTGAATGACACCAGAAACTAAGCCAATTGTTAAAGTCAGTCATTCTCTGTATTGAGGCATCATTCTGGGTGGCAGTAGAATGCTGTTTAAGGCTAGAAACATACCTTTCTGGGACACATATTCAACAAGCTCGATCATGTCTCTCTTCATATAGTCCAGGGAGGTATGTTTCAAGTCATTCATGCCAACATGGACTATGACTGAGTCACAATAGTACCTGTTGTTGAGAGGCTTGAGTGCATGGGTGATATGGTGGATTCTGGCACCAGACAAACAACTAACAATGACTTTCTCCTTATCTAGCATAGTGATTGACAGATCTGTGTGCCTCACAATGGAGTCTCCTATGACTAATATGTTGGGTTTATGTTTAGGCCTTAGTGGTTGTGAGAAACAGGCGTGTGGACTATGTGTGGTATGTGGTGTGGTAGGTAGTGGAGTTTGCATGTGTTTTTGCCTTGGAGGTCACGTTTGTTTGGGTATGTTTTTCTTGAGGACCTCTGCATATCTGGGTGTGTGAAGTGTAGGTGTGGATGTTACTTGAGGTGTGGTGTTTGTGTTGACAGCCTTCTCAGGGCCAGATATCCTTGTTTATGAGGGAGAGATCATAGACTCAATGTTCTTAATGCAATTGTATCTCTCACAAATTGTATTCCTATGTGGTAGTAGAAGAGGGTTTCCATGTACATGAGACAGTTGCTACACTGCCCCAGGATGCCCATATCAACCAGACTGGCAGGAGAAGGAGTAGGAAATTGTCTATCCATACTTGTCAGAATTAGAGCTATGAGGGTAAAGGGTGGAAGGTCTAAGACTAGCACTACTAGGTGATCACACAAGTGCTACTAAGGGACATTTTGTAGCTGGAATACCTCACAAAGGGTTAGAAACAGTGCAGATGTGGTGTATGATGTGCAGACAAGCCCAAACCAGCTCAAACACGGGCTTTAAATACCACAGAAAATAGAAGATTCTAGTAACACAGAAATCTAGCCAATCCTGCTAGTCCCTGCTTTCTTCACCAATTAGCTTGTGCCAGACAAGGTCCAGGAAGCCATGTTACTCTCACTAGTAAAGAAGATAGGCCCCTACCAGTACAAGATGGCTGCCAGAAACACAGACAGCAAACACAAGATGGCTGCTAGAAACACAGAAGGCAAAAAAAGCTCTGGATGTAGCTAACTTGTATCCAGACTATGCTACTCAATTTAAGGGTTACAAACACAGTAAAACTCACAAAAAAAGCACAGATTAATGACTTACAGACAAAAACAGTACTCACAGTATGAAAAAATACAGTTAAACATTTATGAAATGTAGTAAAATGCAGTTAAAGTAATAAATTGCAGTAAGTAGCAATGAAATACAGTTAAACTGTAGTGAAATGCAGTTAATCAGGAAATTGCTTTAAAACAGTGCAAATGTGATAAATTTGCTTGCAATCACAACAGTAAAAACAGCTCAAATAAAGCAATTCAGCAGAATACTGTCGTCAATTTAATAAGGCAATGGACAAGCAGTAACAAATGTAGCAAGCTACAGACATACAGTAACAAATGCGGCCAACTAAATGCAGTTAAACAACTAAGTACAAGCAGCAAAATGAAGTTGGAAGAGGCACAATATTTTTTTAAGTAGTAAGTGAAGAGACAGAAGATAATTCAAGGTTAAGAAACTAAAGGGGTGGGCCTCCACAACTGATCTCACTGTACTCAGTAAACTTACTGATGCAATGGGACTGGGAGGAGTGTCCTATATCAAAATTTAGTATAGGTGGGCAACTCAAAAGCTCCCAAGCTTTAAGACCACAACAACAGTTGGGTGGATGAATAGTGATATAAGATCAGAACGGCGACAAGGATTGAATTCACTAAGTCTAAAAAACAGTTGCACAGTTCAAACAGATATGCAGCAAATATTGTTTTAGTTAATCAGAAGTGCAGAAAACAGTTGAAAGTAAGCACTTATCATTTGTAGTCTCACAGCAATTTTTTTTAAAAAACAGCAGAGCAAGGGCAGAAGGCCTAACTCACTTCAGCTTTGAGCAAGCAAGCCTAGTCATTCATATGTAGTCTTACAGTCATGATCAAAATTAACTATTAAAATCAAATTCTGATACCCTTTGTAGAATGATCTAACTACTGGACTTCAACTCTGCTTTAACTCTGCTTTTTCAGTTATCTCACCTCATGCTGCAGAGAAAGTCAGGTGACAGGTGGACTTTTTTTCCAAAGACATGACAAAACACAAGTATACACCAGTGAAAACCAAAAGAAAAAACAAAAGCTGGAAGCATTGGTTCAAAAAGCTTTTACTATATTCAATAACCACTGGTACCTTGGCCTTTCACCTTCAACAGATACAAAACCATAAAAGCAGCCTCTTTATATACAGGGGAACCCCTACCTAATTACATTCAATTACAATTAAACTTTTCATAAAATATTTTAAGTGCCAAACCTCAAAAAACACATACTAAACATATAACAATACATATACAGAATATTTAAGACAAAATAAATATAATAAAAAATATATGTGAAAACTTTTTTACAATAACATTCATACATAATTTTCCTTATAAATTTATAAATTTAACAAACTTATCTTACAAATCAATTGGTCAAGTTACACTCAAGACTGAGGCCCCTGGGATGTAAAGTTCTAAAGTTAAGAATAAATTTACTTTCCACCTCATTCAACTTTTTAACATCACTCCCTCTATGCAAACCAAGTTGTGTCAACACACTAAAAGAGAAAGAACCATCATTCCTTGTATGTGCATTAATAAAATGTTCAGCAACTGGACTTTTCAAATTTTGATTGTGGATGTCCCCCAAATGTTCCATTATTCTCACTTTAACAGCTCTCTTTGACCAATATACTGTTTGGCACTACTGCACCCACACCCCACAATATACACCACCTCGCATGAACTGGACTTTTTCTCCACTCAGTACTGTCCAAAGTGAAGATGGATACTCCTTGCTGATAAGCCTATTTGAGCCACAGAAGGCTAACCTTATTAAAGTTTTCACATTTTTCCTTCAACAGTGAACGTTGTTTGCACACCACCTAATGCTGTGCAAACAGGGAAGGCAAAGGCAACAGTTTATTTATGAATTATGCTTTGCCCTAAGGTGTGAAAACAATTATAAAACATTTAAGGCATACATATGCAACATGTGAAGATAAAACAGATCTGTTCTACATGTAATCACAATCACATTTTCTCTCTGCTCCTTATTTGCACAAAGGTTAGGAGAGAGCACCACTGAATACTGCAACTTCACAGTCTAGGTTCAGTCCAGGTTCAACACATCAAAATATAATGATGCATGTGCTAAAACGTTGCCAACATCTGCACAAATGCATTTCTCAGTGCATTTCAGGGAGACATTTTAAACAACAATAAGTATTGCTACTGGATTGTATTACTTCACTACATGTATATTGTTTAATGTACTCAAGTGAAATGCAGTGAAATATGTGGTTAACTGACCACTTCATTCTGTACAGTTATGTCTGCACTGTAGCACTGACAATGGTAAATGTTATACAACTGCATAGACACTTGGCACACATACTTCATCATTATGTATCCATACTGCATTGGAACATTAAGGATTGTTTTGTATTGACAGTAAACATTAAACATGCATGAGCACATACCATTGCTAATGGTAGCATATTCAGTAAGGTTTACATACCATCATCACAACCTGATGATCAATGAGATTCATTGTCCATCCTGTGTTTCACAAGTATGTGCTTGTGTGTCTCGTGCACAATACAGGTACATGTCATTCTTAGTTCTGAAATATACATTAAAGACAGCATATCTGATCTAAGTCAGCAGTATGAATTTATTACTGATCATAAGATTGCACTTACTGCTTCATATCAGGAGATAAGGCTTTGCACAAAAACCTTCAACATCACAATATATCTTCTGAGACACAGAGAAAATAATCCTATCTACACTGCATGTAGCAAGTAAGATAAACACTGTTACAACTGCTAAAGTTGCCAATGGAAACAAAACAAACTGCAAGAAAATTCTTCAGCAAACCACCACGACACCACGATGCAACTGTTAAAGCCACAAATTTATTGAGTAAAACTGTAAAATGCAGGAAAGAAAATTGGTCCGATAAGTGCTTTTGGCTGATATAACCTTATTCAGATAATATGTGAATCCTGCTACAGATTCTATTTAAAACCCAGATGCCCAATCACAAATGTGGAGTGAACCACATATGCAAATGCAGATTCATAGTTTTTGTACTGATTGTAAGCATAGCGGCTAACTGCAGTTCTAGAAATTAGAGAACAGCCAGTAGTGAAGCATTCAGTAGTAACTTTCCTATTGGATAAGCTTCTTAGTTTTAACCAATTGTTTTCTTAGACATGTATCCCTATGGTTATAGGTTATTATAAGACTCATTGAGTCCAATCATCCTCTTGTGGCTCATTGTCATGGCAACAGAAAGTGTGATAATTGGTATTAACAGAGGCAGCAAAGACTGCTGCTGAAAGCTTTGTAGCAGCAGTAAGTAAGAAACACTGCATCATATTAAATAAACTTTCTAAGTTACATAGCCTCCTCAGGGCCCAATCCTTAGCCTCCTTGCTTTTAAGATAGGTCTTAATGGCACTACACGGTTTAAGCCTAGAGGACAATGTGCTCTTAAATTAATAATCCAGTTGATTTCTTTAATTTCTGTCCAGTTCTTTATATCACCTTTTCTTAATATAGGTTGAATACATTCCAGGACTTTAAATTTAAACACATTGGATTATGAACAATGTGCATTGCAAGTGCATTGTTTAAATCAGCATTCCTTATGTCTCTCATATGACATACAATATGATCCTTGAGGTGCTGATCAGTTTTTCCTACATAGAAAGCTCTACATGAGCAGCAGGATGCCATATAGACAAGATGTTAAGTAGTACAGTTTGCAAATACATCAAAAACATAGGTACTATTAGAGATAGGGTAAATAAAAGTGTTGTTGCTGTCAATGTGAGTACAAGCTTTACAATGATGGCATCTGAAAGTGCTTTTTCTTACTGAGGGTGTCTGGTGACTAAAACCATCTTTATTACATAAGAGGCTTTTTATGTTCTGTTTGTTCTTGTAAGAGAACCTGGGTTTGTCTCTTACGATATTTTTAATCCTTTCATCAGCAGTCAATATAGGCTAATATTTTCTAATGGTGTTACACACTTGTTTGTTATCAGTACTGTATGTCAGAAGACAATTAAGTTGTAGATAACTGTTCTTATGCTCATCAAAGGATGGAATGATCAATTGTTCAGTGTAGTATTGATGGCACTTAAGGCTTCTCATATTCCTGCATTTTACAGTTTTACTCAATAAATTTGTGGTTTTTAACAGTTGCATCATGATGCCATAGTGGTATGCCAAAGGTTTTTCTTGCAGTATCTATACTGCACTGTCACACTACAGAAATCAAACTTGTGAGGTGACACATGTAAGTATTATGTTTTCTAGATTGTGTAATAAATAGATAGGTAAGGGGTTCTAATCTCATACAGTCAGTATGTTTGTGTGTGTGTGTGTGTGTGTGTGTGTGTGTGTGTGTGTGTGTGTGTGTGTGTGTTTGTGTGTGTGTGTGTGTGTGTGTGTGTGTGTGTGTGTGTGTGTGTGTGTGTGTGTGTGTGTGTATCATACTTTATAAAGTGCACTGTCACAGTAAATAAGTCAGACTTCTGTGGTGGCATCTGTGTTAAGTACTATGTCCTCAAGATTGTGCAACTTGATAGCTAGGAAGTTCTAATCTCACAGCAGTCAAATTGTGTGTTTATGTGTTGTATATAGAGTTGTGTGAATATGCCCTTAACTACTGATGGCTTCACTGAAATAGTAGCCTAGAGAAAATTTTACACTGCAGGGTAAGTCACCATCAGTGTTATACCGTTCTCCCAACATCATCTTTTCTGCAGCACAATGCTGATATCATCCTCTGAAAAATGTACTCTCATACTATAGAAGTCAGGTGTTTATGATGGGACTTGCATTAGGTACTGAGTCTATATTGTATAACTAGATAGGTGGGGAATTCTAATCTCACAGTAGTCAGCGTGTGTGTGTTTGCATATGGGTTGTGTAAAGTTGTGTAAATATGACTTTGTGCACTGATGGATCACTGAAATAGTATCCTGAAGAAAATTTTACACTGTAGGGTGAGTCGACATCAGTGTTCGGCCCTTCACCCACTATCATCTTCTCTGCAATACAGCACTGATGCCATCCTCTATTAGGTGTACTCTCACACTGTAGAAGTCAGACTTCTGCAGTGGTGCTTGCATTAAGTACTGTGTCCTCTTGATTGTGCAACCTAGATATATATATATAGGGATATAATCGCACAGCCGTCAATTTGAGTGTGTGATTCTGGGTTCCCTCACATCACTGGAGAATGAATTCAAAGGCTGTGCTCAATTGCCTCCAACTCATAAGAAACATTTACATGGCTAGATAAATCCCACGTCCCCTTTTCACTGTGTCCAAAAATGTATACTATTTGCAACACACTGATGAGGTCATACTTTCAATAATGCACTCTCACACAACTAAAGTTAGGCCTTTACTGTGGCACATGTCTATAATACACTTTTATGTAGATTATGCCAGCAGATATGTAGGGCATTTAAATACAACACTAAGACTATCCTATGTTTCTGTAAATGGTTATAGGAGTGTCTTACACCTCTTAGCACTGACAATATTTACAGTCCTACATAGCTGTAGGAGTCATTTTTGCAAACTCACCTTCTTTGCATGACACAGCTGATATCATCCCTCCAAAGATACAGTGTGGTTCACATGCAGTCAGACTTCTCCTGTGGCTTGTGCATCTAATACACTTGCATGTAGATAGGTAGGGAGTTTGAATACAGGAATGACTGTCTTCTGTGAGTGTGTATTGCCATGCAGAACAATCTGCAAATATATATATGAGATATATCTATAGAGGGTGCTTGTGCTATGCAACCAGTTTTTAACAGAAGCATCAAGGTAATACACAATGATGAAGTCATCCATTATAATGTGTAGTGTCACAGTTGTAAAATAAATTTCTGCTTGTGCCTGTGTTTCAGCAAACCTTCATTAGCTTATGATGTTAGGTTCATAGGTTCATAGGTTCATAGGTTCATACTAGGCTATCTGCCCTAGGGCATTTATAAGCCTAGCCAGAATGTGTTTGGCTTTCGCCACCCATTTTAAATTTATTTTGCTATGCCCTTTTTCGAGGTTAGTATACTGTGCCTCTATCTAACAGTGACACAGAAGTGATACCCGGGGTAAACCTACGATCTCCCATCCACTCATCAAGATTCCTCTTGAAGAGAGTCAATGAGGGACTCTGCCTAACCTGGACTGGGATTTTATTCCAGAGTGAGGGGAGCCTCTGAGTTATGAATCTGTCCCTCCAGCATGTCCTATTTATTTCAGTGCTGAGGTTCAAGTCTCTCGGCGTAGCTCGATGGGATTTGGATTTTCTGAGGTGCAGCATGTCCATTAATTCCGGGTTGGACATGGCTTTATACGTCAGGCACAGATCGCCTCTGAACAGGCGGTATGCCACTGAGTAGAGCTGGAGTTTCTTTAACCGGGCAGCATATGGCATCTGTTTGAGCCCTTTGATCCTCTTGGTGAGGTACTTTTGGGGTCTTTCCAGTTGCTGCAGGTGTCTGGTAAGGTACATCCCAAAAGGGGCATTGTACTCAATTATGGGCCTGATAAGGGATGAGTAAAGAGGCACGATGACCTCCCCTGATTTAGATGTGAATCCCTTCATGATTAGGTGGGCTATATAAAATGTTTTTCTAACCACTTTGGCCACGTGGTTGTCAAATGAGAGATTGCTATCAACTTGGGTCCCCAGGTCCCTAATTACTTCTTCTGTACTTAATGGATTTCCACCTATGTGGTAATTTGTGGGCACTTTATTTTTGCCAAAGGGGATGACTATACACTTTTTGGCATTTAGCTTGAGGCCATGGCTCTGGCACCAGTTGTCTGTTTCTATGAGGCCCTTTTGGAGGATGCTTGTGTCGGCTGGAGAGTCGATTATGGTGCCCAGTTTGCAGTTATCTGCAAACTTGGTCAGCCACAGTCCTTCCGTGTTGGCCTGTACCTCCGAGAAATATATACCGAACAAGAGAGGTCCCAGGACTGAGCCTTGTGGGACACCACTTGTAACTGGTTTGGAGTCCAACATGGCTCCAGCAATTCTAACCATGTGGGTTCTGTCCTTGAGCCAGTTTGCAATCCATCTAGTGACATAGGGGTTTATATTTCAGCTGGTGAGCATATCTATGATGCCCGAGTGGGGTATTGTATCGAAGGCTTTTGCGAGGTCCAGGTAGGCTGTGTGGACCACCTTCCCCTCGTCAATGGCCTTGGTGACTGTTTCAAAGAAATCAACCAGGTTTAAGAGGCAGGATCTGCCCTTAACAAAGCCGAACTGGGTAGGATCCAGTGTTTGTAGGTCCCCAATATCTTTATTTATGAGGTCCATGATGATCCTTTCCATAGCTTTGCAGACCAAGCTAGTCAGGCTTATGGGGCGATAGTTTCCAGGATCCGTTGAGGCACCACCTTTATGGAGAGGGACCACTGTTGCTGTATGCCACTCTTTGGGCACATATCCTGTAGTAAGGCTGAGATTGAACAGTAGTTTTATGTTTCGGTTTAGCTCTTCTTTGAGTTCATGTAGGACACAGCCCGAGACACCATCTGGTCCCATTGATGCTGTGTTTTTTGCTTTGGAGAGGGCGGCTCTTACCTGAGCATCTGAGATGTCAGGGGGGTAGCACTCTGCTGGGATAGATATTTGCCCTTTTGGTGGGGAAGGGGGGCGAGTTTGCGCTGAACCTGTCAGCTAGGATGTTGGCAATGTCTGTGGGTTCGGTGTATTTTTTGTCATTTTGGACTAATTCTGAGCATATCTGGGAATTACCACCCAGGTTCCTAACATAACTAAGGTATATAGTTCAAATCCCAATGTCATTGATTACAGTCAGTGTAGATGTTGTTAACAGTGTTGTCACCCAAATGTGCTACATTTTTGTGTAGATATTGTTTCCTCTTAAAAGAGTTTATTCTAAATTTATTTTTTAAAAGTTGCAGAAGCATAGCTGGTTCAGTTAGCTCCTTGGGCTGGTGTTATGAACCAGCACCCCCACAATCTCAGCTGAAAAAAGCACTTCACTATAATAAGCCATAAGTGATTGGCTTATTACAAATAGAGCTTCACACCCCTACCCAGCAAAAAAAAAAAAAAAAAAAAAAAAAAAAGCTCCTTCTACTTGCATACCAACCAAGTGGCCAGCTGCATGACATGCCCCCTCTCCCTCCAGTCCCATCAGTTCTGATCCCATTTCTGTGCCCTGCCCCCAAACATTCTTTAAAATAGTTTATTACACACAAAAAAAATGTATATATATATATATATATATATATATATATATATATATATATATATATATATACATATATATATATATATATATATATATATAGATAGATAGATAGATAGATATCCTTTTATACTGTAGCAAACTGTTTGCTGCAAGTGTAACAAACATTTGCAACAGGTTATACTGGTCTGCATGGAGTGAAGCACTCATGTTTTAGTTTAAAAAAATAAAATTAATTTTAAACTGTAGCAAACTCCTTGCTACAAATAAAGCAAACAGTTCTTACAGTTTATTCCCTGCATGCATGAAGCACTACAGTGCTCATGTTTTAGTTTTTTAAAAACAGCACTTCTTTTTAAACTGTAGCAAGCTGCTTTCTATAAATGACACAAACAGTTGCTACAGTTTATATCTTGCCTGAGTGGAACACTACAACAATTCAGTTTTAGTTATAAAAAGAGTTGATTTAAATGTTTAAAATGTAGCAAACTGCTAGAATGTAGCAAGCAGTTGCTACAGTTTATACCAAACACAGATTGCTACATCATTCACGTTTGTCTGCAAATGCAATACTGGCTTTTAAAAGCCAGTATTACATTAAAGGGTGATCAGGATCAACAGATTGCACTTGGGACCGTTGACTCATTTGACGCACCATAACTACACTACTGAAAGGCTGTATTGATGACTGATGCTGTCATTTGAATAAATTCTTGTTCTGTAACAACAGTGGTGAGATGCTTCCTCAGACTGAGGACATAAGATAATGTAATGTATATTGTTACCTAAGCAAGGTATGCATTCTAATATGGGATTATATTCATATTGTACATAATTGCTGTTCTGCCATTACAGTAACAACAGCAGGGAGCCAAAGGTGTGTTTGGGTATACTAGCATAAGGTGATGTCTGACATACAGCAAAATTATTTCTAAGTAATTACAGGTGTACAAATTATTTGATTCATAGTTATGATGCAATTCTTTCACATAACCACACATATAACAATTGGTCATGCACTTATACTATGGCACATGAATTCATCCCAATATGGTGTTAATTTTCTCATGCCTAGGCAAGTATTCCAAACCAGCCTTGAGTGAGTTTAAATATTTCTGTATGTAAATGTTCTGTATGAATGATGTCCCCCACCAATTCTTCTGTTTGTATACAGAGTATCAAAGGCCTCACCCATACATTTTAGCAGATAAAAATTATGTGTAAGTAAACTACAACTGATTGAATGACTTTACATAAGTGGAATTCAACAGCTGTGATAACAGTTCCACTTTGATGCATGTGATTCATAGTCCTATTGTTAGTTGGAGGAGCTGTGCAACTTGATGTTTGATTCTAGCATGGGGAATCATTTTGTGTGAAGGCACTGATGTTGCACAACAACCATAACTTCACATCAGTATTATCCCTTGATATGTTGCACAAACACCCGAACATAGCTTCAATTTCATGGCAGTAGACATTTGTTCTGCCAATGTCATAGTTGAGAGTGCTTCTTTGGCACATACATTCAGTACCGTGATATACACAAATGTGTTCCTGTTCTTAGGTGGTATTTGTACAAACATATAGAGGATCCTTCCTTGACCATGGACCATTGACACAGGACTGATCACAACTGTGTGCACATGACCATACTCATTTAATTATCAGTCTTACATGCTGATATGACATTCATTATCAGGGACTCTTTCTTATTCATTTCAGTTAGTTGTGACAATATCTATTGCTACCGCCTGTGGCAGATGCTGACAATACACACCTCTATGGAATACATTGCATCATATTGTGGTGTTTGAATCTGTTCTTATCTGCCTGCATAATAACTGTGTCAGCCAGGAGTGCTTTACCCAATGTAATTATGTATTGCTCCCACATTTGTAACACTGCATGCACTTATATATGGGATGCATAACTATTGGAACATCAAAGTGCATAATTGCCGTCAAAGGTAATTCTCCCCCTACATGTGTTATGCCTATTTCTGTGGCACACACACACAGTTAATACTCAGTGGTAACATTGATGTGATTCATTAGATTCTTGCAAAAGGAGATTGTGGCTACTGAGCTATTTGTATTTTCCAACATCTTATATTGACAAAATGCATGCTATGCAAATATCCCATAATGTATGTACTGTCCTTGCTGTCATCTAAACTGATCATGTGAATAACATTCATATCTCATGTAATCTCCTCTATTAAAATGTTTATTTGTGTAACTGTTACATCCTATAATATTATATCTGCATTTATTTACCTCTATTTGCTCAGGGCGTGTGCCCACCATTAATTATTATGACATAAGTATTACGCAATAAAGTCAAAAGTCAAAGTCAAAGTAAACATTATTGTCATTCAGACTCCACAATAACTGCAACTGAACAAAATGTCTTTACTGCAAGCTCTATCTGCAAACATCTAACACATACAAAAATTCACATTACTACATTTCGACATTCCTACTACATAATATTTACTGTTTTACATATCAACAGACAATTGCTAAGCTAAAGAGAGATGGTATTTATTGTAACTAATTCCACAGCTACTTCTCATTGCACAGCATTCTGTTGACACTAGTGTAAGGAAACACAATGGGCAGGATTCACGAAGGCTTGAACGGAGTGTAAGAGACGTGTAACACTCCATGCAAGCCTCGCGATCCAGGAACAGCCCGAAACTCCGTGTAAGAGACCAGCTAAAACATCTCTTACACGGACTGGGCATGGATATGCTAAATACCTCACTTGCAGCCGAAAGGCATGCAAATGAGGTAGAGTAGCGATCCACGAAACAGAAAGCAGCCCGTGTAAGAGCCGTTTTAGCTGCAGAAATGTACTCAGTTGACAACTGAGTACGTTTCTGCAAAAATCATAATGGAGCCATGTCAGCTCCAAATAAAGGGTGCATATGTGTCAGGCAGCATGCCGATGTTTAAACGCAGCGCAGCCCCACGCAAACGGGCTGCGCTGTATAAAACATAAAAATGAAAGTTATAAACCCACATTTGTGGGTTTTATGCAATACATGGAATGACAATGCAGGGACCAGCAGACCAAAAACAACATGGCCACCGTGTAGTGGTTGCTAAGGGGGAAGCTGAGTCTAAGACATGTAACTAAGCATTAGTAGGCAATCTGATATAAATGAGGGTTAGGATACTGAATCCCACAGTCACATAGCAAATGAGCACATTCTGAGTAGTGTAAGAGATACATAAGGGGGAGGAATAGAGTAGGAGAGAGGTGACATCACAGGGGGGAATGGTAGAAAGAAATGCAGTTCATTGGAGGTCAGTGTTACATGACAGATGACAGACACAGTTCATAGAAAGAGGAGTGCCACAAGATAAGCATGGGAAAGTCAAGAAATGGAAGGTGTACACTGTTACTTACACCAAAGTTTCTTGCTGGGCGTGCATGCGCATGTGTGCACGCCATGAGGTGCGAGTAGGACAGTGTGCGCGCGTGTAAGGCAGACTGAGCATGTGGGAGCGTGTTGGTAGATTTGTAATACTGTTTGCGCTGGTGTGCGCGGGTTTTAACCCGAATAGGCAGATCCTGAACCATGTAAGCATGTGTGCGCGCGTGTAAGCCACTGTGAGCGTGTTTCTGCTGGTATGCACGCTGCTCCCCCCTGAGGAAACAGAAAGGAAAAAGGAAGCAACAGAATTAGTAGGAAGCTAGCAGGGAATACTGCTGGAGCTAGCAAGTGAAAACAATTAGAAGCAGGCAATTACACAGGCAGAATAGTAGCCCAGCCCAGCACTTAAAACACTGCAAACAGCAGTGCAGGATGTTTCTCTCAAGAGACACTGCAAGACAGGAGTAAGATATTAGAAGTGAAAACTGAAAAAGCTGAACTCAGAGCAGAAATGGTAGGGGCTGCCATAGCTGTCATAATGAGACATAGGCGACTTGCTGAGGGTGGTGACAATGCAGATGGTGCCAGACAACCCACAGTGAGGAGACGGAGAAGAGTGTACAGGCCCAGGGTCACCTACCACGGGTTACATGAGCTGGAGATAGTAGAGCGCTATAGAGTGGACAGAGACCTCCTGCAGCAAATTGTCGAGCTGTGCAGGCCATGCCTCACACACAGAACCAACAGAGGGGAACCCATCCCAGTGGAAACCAAGGTATGTGTTGGCCTAAGAATACTAGCAACAGGTACCTTCCAGAGACCAACTGGTGATATGATGGGGATATCACAGGCATCAGCCTCCAGGGTACTGCACTAGTTCCTGGATGCTATGTCAGCACATGTCGGTGATCATGTATATTTCCCCAATGCCCGTGAGGTATTGGCCAGCAATATGCGTCTCTTCCAGCAAATAGCAGAATACCCTGAGCTAGTGGGTGCAATAGACTGCACGCACATATGCATCAAAGCACCAGCCGGTGAGTAGGGTAGGGCCTACATTAACCCCAAGGGCTTCCCCTCCATCAACTGCCAGGTCATGTGTGATGCCCACGGCATAATAATGAATGTGTGTGCTGGCTGCCCTGGGAGCTACCATGATTCCCACATCTGGCATTTGACACAGCTGTACCAGACATTTGCCAATGGGGATATCCTACATGGACACCTAGTGGGGGATGCAGGTTATGCACTGGAGCTGTGGCTGATGACACCCATCAGAAACGCACACACACCTGAACAGGAACGCCATAATGAGGCACACGCACAAACACGTAATGTAATAGAGCGTGTGTTTGGGATGCTCAAGTCAAGGTTCCGGTGTCTGGACACATCTGGTGGAGCCTTGCAGTACTCATCAACTACATGTACCCAAATTGTCATGATATGTGCTATGCTACATAATATGATCTTGCAAAAACAGCTGCAGCAGGACCAGCATAGGGCTGGGCCAAACAGCCCCCCACCATTGCCAAGGCCATCACAGGCAGAGCGTGACTCAGAGGAGGAACAACCTGAGCCTGCCCTAGTAGGCAGAAGGAGGCGTGCCCAGTATGCCCTGGCCTTGGCAAAGAGGCAACGCATAGCACATACACTGGCTCAGTAGGAACCCTGGGAATGATACCCTCTCTGACTCACTCAAATAATAACAGGGATGCCTAAAATGACATGACCTGCTCACAAACATGTACAGGGAGTGTAATATGTGCATCCGACAGAGGCAGCCCTGCAGCACCACCTGAGACATGAATGCCATGTGTTAAGTAATGTAACACCATGTACTATATGCACACTTGAGGACCCTGACTAACATCCACCCTCACCAAGCATGAAGCCACAAAATGACGATGGGATGATCAATTGCAATAACTGGCTGAAGTAATGCAGTTAGTCAAAGGGGAGCCAATGTGTTTCAGCCTGGGAAGACATGCTGAGCATGACATGATGCACCACCTGCTGGGGTGGCGTGCACCTATCAGTCCAGGCCCCATGGATACTGGCAAAGGCTGTCAGTACCCACAGCGTGCCCTGAATAGGTAAGTCTCAAAACACAAACCCACCTTCATAGGTACCACAAGGGATAGGAACCTAGATGTAATGCTACCCAATGCCAGAAGTCTAAACAGCAAGATGCGTGCAGTTTAAACACACACAGTATGGAGAATGTTGATATCTGTCCTGTAATAGAAAACTGGGTCAAGGCTCACATCAGCACCCTAACACTACCAGGTTACACCTCATACTGTGCTGTACAGCCTCAAAACATGGAACAAGCTACAAAAGGAGGGTGACTAGCAATAATTGTCAAGGATAACCACACCCCCATGTTGGTACCACAACAAGAAGCAGCATGGATTAGCCATGGTCAAGTACCAGTGGCTAAAACTGCCTCCCAGTATATAGCCTGCTGCAGACTACTGTCCTAACACCAGGAACTGCACCTGGCCTATGTTGGAATACATGAATATATCAAGCCCCCCAAACCACATTATATTGGTTCACTGAAAATACCCAGACATACACTGGGAGCATTATACTAGCACCAACACAGTAGGGGAAAATTTCCTAGAATCCATAAACCAAAATGCCCAGGAACAACGTACCACTCCCACAAGAGGGGTAAGCATACTGGATGTGATAATCAGCAACATGCGTACTAGATGACAAGATGAGAAGTGTATCCCTCACTGGTAAGACCAGAACATAGAGTAATCACACCGGTTATACACATCCTGACCACAGTCCCTGGCCAGAAAACAACAGTGAAAAACATGTGTAAAGCATAAGTTGCACCCCTCCAAACTGATGTGGAATCCACTAAAGGCCCTGAGCAGGTGCAGAATATGGGACACACCGCAGAACCTGTTATACAGGCATTTCATGAACACAGCCAGGAATGCTTGGATTATGCAATCACAAATAACAACAAGACACAATGCCATACATGCAGGCATCTGGCATGCTGGACTCCAGCCATTACCAAACCATGCAAGAGAATGAGGAAGCTACT
Organism: Protopterus annectens; assembly: GCF_019279795.1. Lineage (NCBI taxonomy): Eukaryota > Metazoa > Chordata > Ceratodontiformes > Protopteridae > Protopterus > Protopterus annectens. The sequence goes on from NC_056727.1 coordinate 1,180,169,112, forward strand.
ACATGATAGAGCAAACATAAAAAGGGAAGTAATCACTGATCAGTAGTATGGCAATAAAATATGTCCACACATACAATCCACTAAGGCCAGCTACAACAAGTAGAATCTGTGAATCCTGAGGCAATGTTACACCTGCCCCAAGTACACAGACAACCCTCAACTCCCCCCAATAAATACAAATATATGTGAGAGATGCAACCATTTATCCAAACCGGAGGCTGAGCTCCCCCAACTCAGTACTGTCAAAACTAGTCAGGAGGAGAAGGTAACCACATACACCACAAACCCAGTCCCACATAGACCTATCACAACTGCAAACCAAACACATAAACACAGCAAAACATTCCCGGAGGCCCTAATTACAAACACACCACACCAACCGAAGCCTCCAAAGCAGACCCCAAGCAACCACAACCTCCAAACATAGCACATGCAACACATAGTACACAAAGCTGGTGTGCCAAACAGTCACAGGCCAGAAGGAGAAACAACATGCCTGATACAGTTGTAATAGGTGTCTGTATAGGCAGACACACTGCTGTCCCACTCACCAGACTGAACAAGGGAAAGGGTACAGTAAGCTCCCTGTAGGCTGCCACAATACGCCACATAACACAAGTACGCAGGTCACCCCAAAGCAAGCAGAAATATGATGCACTCATTGTCCATGCTGGTGTGAATGACCCGAGATGTACCTCCCTGGACTACATGAAAAGAGACATGGATGAGCTCTCTGAGTATGTACTCCAGGCCAGTATGACACTGGCCGTTTGCAGCATCCAACCCTCACCAAGAATGATGCCACAGTACAAACACAGAATGATCAGCTTTAAGAGGTGGCACAATTACAGCTGTCAGTCCAAGACGATCTAATGTCTGTCTGCTTGAGATGTCATGCATGACAAGCCATGCTGCTGTTCCAGGGATGGCTTGCACCTGTTACCCCTGGGTGTCTGGATACTGGATAAGGCCTTTGCCACCTCCATAGAGCTGTATGTAGGCAAGGCCGAAAAGACTAACCCACCACCCTAGAAAACATAAGTGGTAAGAAACATAAGGGTAATACTGACCAATGCCAGATGTGAAAACTGCAATATGCATGCTCCTGAGGCACTTCCCAGTATGAAAAACATCGATGTCTGTGCAGTGACAGAAACCTGCTGCAAGCATACTGACAGCACACCAGCACTACCAGGTTATACCTCATATCATGCGTTATGGCCCCAACACCTGGACCAAAACATCAAAGGAGGGGGAGTATCTATATGCAGCACAGACACCCATACGGCCAGGTAACTGACAATGCACGAAGCAGCGGAGACCACCCATGTGCACCTAACTATAGTCAAAACTGCTGTACAGTCTGTAGCATGCGACAGACCACACTCTCACACACAGGAACCCCACCCAGACATCCTGAAGACACTGGACAGTATGAATGTCCCACCAAATACCAAACAAGGTACTCACAAATTACCACATAGGTGGTAAACCATTATGTATGCAAGGAGTAAACAGGGACCTAGGGACACAAGTCGACAGTAACCTGTCATGTGACACTCACAATGCCAATGTGGCTAGGAAGACTGTCTACATTGGACACCGTATCATGAAAGGATTCACATCTACATCAACAGAGGTCACTGTGCCCCTGTACTTTTCTCTTATCAGACCCATAATCTAGTACAATGACTCATATGGGATGTACCTTACCTGACACCTGCAGCGGTTAGAAAGACCTCAAAGGTACCTCACCAAGAGGATAAAGGGTGCCAAATATATGTCATATGCTGCCTGGCTGTAGACAACCCAGCTGAATGCAGTCACAGACTGCCTACACAGAGGCATTGTATATCTGTTGTACAAGGCCATGTCCAACACAGGAGTAATGGACATGCTCCACCCCAGGAAATCAAAGCCATTGGAGCTGTGAGAGTGACAGATGTCAACCTCAACACATAATAAAATAGGATGTGCTGGAGGGACAGATACATAACCCAGAGGCTCCCCACACCCTGGAACAGGATCCCACTCCATGTTAGGCAGAGCCCCTCACTGACACCCCTCAACAGGAATATTGCCAAGTGGATGGATGATCGTAGATGTACACTGGGGGTCTTCACTGTGTCACGTCCAGACAGAGGCACAGTAAAGTAAATCATAAATGTCCATAATATTCACATAGCAAGGGGCGGCAAAAGACACACACACTCTGGCTAGGTTTACTAATGCCCTAGGGTGGATAGCCTAGTATGAACCTATGAACTTATGAAGGTACAAATTGTACAGGACACTAAGGATAATCACAAGGCTTACTCAACTGATGGTAGGAACCATGTTGGGAATTCACAGATATGCTCTGAACCACACAGATATTACAAACAACATACCAAACACACACACATATTGCCAACATACAACCTGACAGGTGCAGTGCAACCCCCCCCCCAAGAATGCAAAATATCTATCCCAGCAGACTGATGGCCCCCTGACATTGCAGATGCTGAGGTAACAGCCATCATCTACAAAGCAAAACACACAGCAGCAAAGGTATGAGATGGTGTCCTGGGCTGAGGCCAACATGGACTCCAAGAAGAATGGAATGCCAAATCACACTACTGCTCAATGTCAGCCTTACCACAGGATATGTACCCAAAGAGCAGTGTACAACAACAGTGGTCCTTCACAACAAAGGTGTTTCCTGAATGGATACTGCAAACTACCACCCCAGGATCCTGACAAGCTTGGTCTGCACAGCTATGGAAAGGATCAGCATGTACTGCAGACATAAAGCTATCGGGGACCTACTGACACGGACCCTACCCAGTGTGGCTGTCGTAAGTGCAGATCCTGCCCCTAAACATGTTTGACCCATTTGAAACAGTCATTAAGGTCATCGATGAGGGCAATGTGGTCCACACAGCGTAGCTGGATTGTGCAAATGCTTCCAGACAATACCCTACGTGTTCAGTATGGATATGTTCACCAGTTTAAATATAAACCCCTATGTCAGTAGAGGGGTTGCAAACCAGACCAAGGACAGAACTGACATGGTCAGACATGCTGCATCCATGTCAGACTACAAACCAGATATAAGTGGCATCCCACAAGGCTTGGTCCCCCGTTCCGTATATATGTCCCATAGGTACTGGCCAACATGGAAGGACTGTGACTGAACATGTATGCAGAGGAGTACAAACTGCCCACCATATCTGACCCCCAGCTGACACAAGCAACCCACAAAAGGGCCACATAGAAACAGACAACTGGTGCCATAGCCATGTCAGCAAGCTAATTGCAGAAATGTGTATAGACAACCACCATGGATATACAGTAAGTGCCCACCAATTACCACACAGGTGTTAACCCATTACGTACCTAACATGTAATGAGAGACCTGGGGACACAAGGTGATAGATATCCTGCATTGGACAAACATGTGGCTGTAGTGTTCACAGAAACATACCGTATACCCACCCAATCATGAAGGTTGTCAGATCTAGATAAGGGAGGGTCACTGTGACTCTGCAGTCATCCTTCATCAGCGTCACAATTGACTACAATAGCCCTTGTGGGATGTACCTCAGCAGACACCTCCATCAACTGTAAAATTCACAACAGTACCTCACCAGGAGTAGCAAAGAGCATGAACAGATGCCATGTGTTGCCTGATTAAACAAACTGCAGCTCCACACACTGCCATACTGCCCACCCAGAGGCAAGCTGTGCCTGATGTATGAAGCCATGTCCAAGCTGGAATCAATGAACATGCTGCACCTTGTACAATCTGAATGGCAGTGAGCTATGCACATGAGAGACCGGAACCCCAGTACTGACATAGATAGGACAAGCTGTACTGAATGATCCATAACACAGAAGCCACCCCTACTCTTGAGTAAACTCCCAGTACAGGTTAGCCAGAGAGTCACCCATCGACACCCCTCAAGAGGAATCTTGATGAGTGGATGGGAGATGGTAGGTTTACCCTGGGAATCACTGTTATGTCACAGGTAGACGGAGGCACAGTATACTAACCATGACATATGTCATGGCAAACTCCAGTTACAATGTGTGTCGAAGGACAAACACACTCTCTGACTAGCATCAGAAATGGCCTAGGGCACATCGCTAGTGTTTGCCAATGTCCACCTATGTTGTGGAATACACTACCAATGTTGGACAAATCTGGTGTAGGTAGTCCATATCTGAACATAATGCAACATGGTCATATGTGCACAACTGGCCCCTACACAGTCTGTTGTGCTCACTATGAAGATGTCAAGCAGTGATAGGATTAAAGCCCAGGATACTGTCCACCACAGTGAAAGTACTGAACCAGTACACTATACGGTACTACAGTGTTAGGTCATTATGAAAGGATGTTGACAACTGTATGCAAAGTATCCCATGCAATCCCTGCAGGCACAGTATAATCCCTGTTGTGGTCAGACATGAAGCAGTTGGCCAATAAGTACACAACATGACACCCAACACACAACCATAAACGTGAGATATTGTTGAAGTTCACACTCATCCAAATATGTGGTGGACTGCAGAGTTCAACATATGGAAAGCTCACACTGGGCATGCTCGCACACTTTGATAAATGAGGCATATGTCAGACAACATGCCATGGAAAGGCTGAACTGGGCATGCTCACACCATATCTCCGTTTAGCAGTTGGCCACACATATCTGGTATTTGTACGTGTCATTCCAGGAACTAACCACAACAAAGCAATCTGCCCAGTGCACACAGTAAATGACTACAGAGACATAAGTGATATAGTGGATCGCCCTCATATTCAAACATCTTCCACAGATACACAAGTTGTTCATAGGAACAGGGAATGCTATGGCAATAAAGACCTGCAAACAGTCTAACAGCAACAAATATTGTGCATCTGACAATTAAACATATGGGTGTAGAGGTCAATACTAGGCTGTTTGCCCTAGGGAATGACAGCTTAGCCAGAGTGTTTTTCGCATCTGCATCCCCAGTACAGTAGGCTACTGTGCCACTGTAAAGTAGGTCACATAAGGCAATGTGTGAGGCTAGTGTGCTGTGCATCTGTCAAGCAGGGACACAGTGGAGATCCCAGGGTTTGAATGTGCTAAGCCACATCCATGTTGTTGGTGTGTGCTGGAAGAGGGTTGCTGAGGACCTCTAACAGTAAGTGGGTGTCAATAACAGACTGAGGGGAGCCCTATCTGCATTGTCTGGACAATTCCACTGTCAACACTGTGTTGTGATGATTATGTGGGATTGAAGTGTCGTGCTGGTACTGTTCAGAGATATCCTCCCTCTGTGGGCTACAGCTCTGCAATGTATTAGCTCACTCTGTCTGTTGGACGGCTCATATATGGCTGGTGTACACCTGACAGATGTCCTGTTGTGGAGCAGTCATGGGTATATGTGGGATAGCATGATCAATGCAAACCTTACACATGCTCATAGAATGCAATTGTCAAGGATTATGCAGAGTGGCCAGTATAGTCCCCCAGCATGGGTCCTTTGAAGTCGTCCACCCCAGTCTTCACAAGTGTAGAGTCTGCTTGTGCTAAATACAGTCTGTTTGCAGTGACAACCTTGCCTGGGGGTGGGGATGGGATATGGATGTCCAGAGAAAGGTGGGTATGGTCAGATATCAACAATGGTGATCTACCTCTGGTGTGGAACAGTGAGTACCCATGTTGCAGATGGACAGGTGCAATATGTATTCCCCATGTGGCTGTGGTGAGTGGTTCTGCATTGCACATGGACCCACAAATTGTAGTGGCTATAGGGTAATGTTGTAGAGGCCTGAGTAGTTCCCACACACAATATGCCTGTACCTGATGTTAACAACTGGAATGGTGCATGTGAACACCTGCATATCCCGGCACTGTTCCCAGGGAAGCAAAGTGTGTGTCCTGGATGTGGGAGTGGTGTTCTGGACTGGTTGTGTTGTGTGTTACAGGTCCTGTGGTCACGAAGCATGGTATAGAACATAACCTGCCAGTGCGATGTGCATATCTGACCCTGAAGTAGGTGGCTGCAAATGCATATATATGCCATCCCCCACCTGACAGGTAGTACTAGATGTACATACCTCTGTAGAAATAAAGATGTCAGCACCCTATAAATACTGCAGGTGCAGAGCTGATGCCTAGTAATTCGGATAGCGCGCTCTGCTAATGCGTCTCCCTCAAGTGCCATAATATAGTTAGGTAGGAGTTTGAACCATGCAAATGCTCAATGTGTGTGTGTGTATGTGTGGGTGAGCAGGGTTGTTGTGTGTGCAAGTCTGTGTGAGGGAAGTGTCCCTTTTGGCAACTGGGAAAACACTCTACAGGATGCACATTACCCTTTCTAAGCACTGATGATGTCAGCACCCTATAAGTACAGCAGGATAAAGGAAACTTTCCAGTAATGAGAATAGCATGCTCTGCTAATGCATATGTCATAAGTGTCATAACATAGTTAGGTAGGGGTTTGTATCTTACAACTGCTAAGTGTGTGTGGAGGGGGGGTTAGTGTGTGTGCAAGTCTGTGTGAGAGAAATGTCCCTTTTGGCAACTGGGAAAACACTATACAGGATGCACATTCCCCTATCTAAGCACTGATGATGTCAGCACCCTATAAGTACAGCTGGAGAAAGGAAACCTCCCAGTAATATGAATAGCGCACTCTGCTAATGTGTCTCTTTCAAATGTCATAACATAATTAGTGAGGGGTTTGAAACCTGCAAATAGCAAGTGTGGGTGTTTGGAAGAGAGGAGTTTGTGTGTGTGCATTTCTGTATGAAAGACATGTGATTTTTGGCAATCAGGAGAACACACTACATGATGCACATTACCCTTTCCATACACTGATGATGTCAGCACCCTATAAGTACAGCTGGAGAAGGGAAACTTCCCAGTAATCCGAATAGTGCACTCTGCTAATGCGTTTCTCTCAAGTGTCATAACATAGTTAGGTAGGGGTTTGAAACCTGCAAGTGTGTGTGTGGATGAGGGTAGTTTTGTCTGTGCATTTCTGTATGAAAGACATGTTCTTTTTGGCAATCAGGAGAACACACTACATGATGCACATTACCATTTCCAAACACTGATTATGTCAGCACCCTATAAGTGCAGCTGGAGAAGGAAAGCCTCACAGTAATTGGAATAGCTCACTCTGCTAATGCATCTCTCTCAAGTGTCAAAACATAGAGAGATAGGGGTTTGAAACTTGCAAGTGTGTGGGTTTGGATGAGGGGAGTTTGTGTGTGTGCATTTCTGTATGAAAGACATGTGCTTTTTGGCAATCAGGAGAACACACTACATGATGCACATTACCCTTTCCAAACACTGATGATGTCAGCACCCAATAAGTACAGCTGGAGAAGGGAAACCTCCCAGTAATCTGGATAGCACACTCTGCTAATACGTCTCTCTCAATTGTTGTAACATAGTTAAGTAGGAGTTTGAAACCTGCAAATGTGTGTGTTTGGATGGGGGGAGTTTGTGTGTGAGCATTTCTGTATAAAAAACATGTGCTTTTTGGCAATCAGGAGATCACACTACATGATGCACATTACCCTTTCCAAACACTGATGATGTCAGCACCCTATAAGTACAGCCGGAGAAGAGGAGCTTCCTAGTAATCCGAATAGTGCACTTCGCTAATGCATCTTTCTCACGTGTCGTGACATAGTTAGGTACGGGTATGCATCCTGCAAATGTCAAGTGTGTGGGGGGAAGTAGGGTGTGTGTAATTGCAAGTGTGAGAGAGCAGATCCTTTTGGCAACTACTACAATACACCAGATGCTGCATATTCCCCCAGTAAACACAGGGGATGTCACCACACTATCAGTACAGCCAAACAGAGCTACGTGCCCAGTAATGCCAATAGTGCGCTCCGCTACTGGGTCTATTACCACTGTCAGAGCACAGATAGGTATGTCTTGGAAACCCACAACTGCCACGTGTGGTTGTGTCACACAATATGACCATGTGTGGGTTGTTGTTCATAACAATGCATGCCATTGCCTAAACCAGCAATGGCAATGCACACATGATGTATGTGTGCGACACATACACATATATACCTGTGACCTTCAGTAGTTACCATGTCTGACACGTGCGTCAAGTGGATAAATGGTATTCGCAATGCATAACATTATGACTGTGTCTTACTGTGCAGGGGCCGCATGCGGTATGTGTATATACAGTGTGAGTTGTATATGGTATAATACCAACAGCAGGGGATACACATCTGGTCTGGGCCATATAGTCTACATGTAGTCGATGAACAGGTGCTGCATGTTCCCACCTGTTGTGGGAGTGGTAACATGTTGTTCCACTACATTTCAGTGACTACATGCTGGGAACCTTTCAGCTAGTGTGTTGTAGCTACAGTAATGCTCACGCACAATGTTTGGCTGGATGCAGTCCAGCCATATAAAGACATTTCTAGAGACTGTCATATTGCCAGTATTGTTAGGGGGGACAGGTGGGTTTCCTGTGTATGGGAGGGTTGTGTGTGCCAGGCTATGAACCAGAAGGCACTCCAACACACTGTTAGCTGCTCATGGATAGGCCCTTATGCTTTGTGCTGTGCCAACAATCTGGAGGTGTGTGTATCTGTGGTGCCTTGAGATACCACCCCGCTATCCATGTGTGTTACATGTGTAGGGGACGACAGGCATGGTATGAGGTATAACCTGGCAGTGATGGGTTGCACCTGTGAGCCGTGAATCAGGAATCTGGTACTGCACAGATATTGCAGTTCACCATGCTGAGGACAGTGTCCAGTGCATGCATCTTGTGGTGTACACTGCTGATGTTGTGTAGCATCACTGTTAGTGTCCTATCCTGTATGATACCCACGGAGGTGGCTATGTAATCCATATCCTGCAGCAAAAGGCACTATGTGTGTATCAAGGGGCTTCGCCAATATACAATGGCCCATGGGTGTCACGTGCAAGCTGCCCCTCGCAAATCATTGTGGCTTCCCTAGCATGTAAGCACACGTTGACAGTCATTGGATACCCTATGAATGACATTGGAGATTGAGCAGAATGTAGACATAGAACACCCTTCCTACATATTGTGGTAGCATACCTGGTGAGGGTATGATGGCAACCAAGATCAGGCTCATACTGGCCCGTGCCACATGCTGAGAGATCCCTTCTATGTTCCCTATCATGTAGTCCAGGGAGGTATGTCTCAGGTCATCCATAGTGGCATGGACAATGACTGAGTCATATGTGTCCATGCCTCTGACTGACCTGTATGCATGTCTTTTGTGGTGGACCATAGTGCCCCACGGGCATATCACTGTGACCTTCACCATGTACAGCCTGTTGAGCGTGACCCTACTGCAGCGGCCAAGAGAGGTACCTGACACATCTGTAGCAGGTGTGTTGTGTAGCCCTACAGGCTGTGAGTGTGTGGCACACGGGATGTGTGTGCCATGTGTGGCATGTGCTCTGTTCATACGTAACGTATGCCTGTGAGCCAGCAGTGGAAGTGTGTGATGCTCAGGCAGGATGCTATTCTGAGTCTCCAAGTATGCCCCAATGTGTTCGGATTGCTGTCAGTGCGGGTCTATGTCAGACTGGTATTGTAGTCACTGTAGTATGTCATGCCACCTGACAGGGTATGGCAGTACTGGGTTCAGAGTGCTGAGTCCCCAGATTGGCTATGTGGTGCCATCTCACACGTGTGTTGTACGTTCCTGGCCAGGGGAGAGGGTTGACTGCATACATGTGGCAGCTGTGACATTGCCACATGACTCACATAAACCACAACTGGACCATAGAGGTGATTCTCAGGTTACCTTTGCACATGCTACCATAGTAGTGTGATTGCCATGGTGATTACCAACACATAGGGCCAATGGGGAACAACATACTGAAGGTGAGTATGTGTGGGTGTACTGCTACTGATTTCATAGCACTGGCATATATGACTGCACACGTGGGTAAATGCCAGGTAAGTCATGTGCAATGTGTCACAGGCAACGTGCATGCAAACAGGACAGACAGTGACGTTCTGTCATGTGGAAAATTGTCATACGTATAGTACGCTATGCAGATGTCACTAGGAATCCACAGAAGCTCTGTAACTATGCATTGCAGGTGGAACCAGTGTTCCAGGGAACCCCAAGCAAACATGCATGCAAACAAAGCTACAGTAAGCAGGGCTGGAAGTAGTCCATTGTACAACAAAGAAGGGGTAACACTTACAGTAGGTAACAGTGCAAATATGCAGGCACTATCAACATGTACCCAGGAATGCACAGCTCAGATGTCCATGGTAGAACTGCTATTATGTCATAGTTAATTGTGATTTGTATTACATTGGTACTGCACACATATCAACATGCACAAGCAGCCACATTGCATAGTCGTTGTGGGCAACATGCCATCATTACTGTACATGTCCATCATTGCGTATCACTACTTGCATTAGCTTCTCCCCTGTGCTACCTATGTATGTGGCTATCTGTTGACATCCTTACCACCGGTATGCAATAATGTGCAGCTGTTACACTATGGTACTTACTATGGGTGTAGATAACAATTCAGGACAGTCATACAGTTACTGCATCAGGCATGCTGGGATATACACACAGTCATATCAGCACACTGTACTGTTACCAACATGATACTAGTAATACACTTCTATGTAGTCACCCTGTGCATCAGCAACGTGTTTACCTGTTCCTGCACTGATGTTGGAGATTGCAGGAGGTGGCACAGTTTCATCATATGCACAGGGTGTGAATTAGATATGCCTGAGTCTGCCACTGATACCACCAATTGACATGTGTGTGTATGTGTGTTGGTGAGGGACAGCAGTACAGGGTGGGGCACTGTTGGTGCAGTGTGTGCATGTATGTGGTAGCCCTAGGTGTTAACATTTTGCATGTGTGTATGCATGCACACAGTTCCACCTCATGGCTGCCATATACTGGAGTTTGTGGACAGCCACAGACTGCACCTGGCAGGTCATACAGATCAGTGTCTTTGGGCACGGACATGGTACCTGTGCCTGGCAGGGGTGCTACGGACCGTATCCGGTACTAAGCCAGACTGGGTACTGTCATCAGAAGCGGGAGTGTGTTGACTGGACACAGGTCCCTGTTGGGACTGTCCAGAGCCACGTGCACGTGGTCTCCTGGGGCGGTCCGATGACAGCACAGACCCAGCATTGCTGGGGCTGCTGCTGGCACTATGTGGGCCTGTTGTCGTCCGCGGCGACTTCCAGCTGCTGCTGTTGCTGGCATACGGCCACGTCGATGCCGCAACCATCCACCATTGCCCGGGCTCATGGACATTTGGTTGTGGAACTGCTGTAATATGTCCCCACAACGTCTGTCTATGACATTGGTGAAATTACGGATAGCATCCGCGATGTCACGCATACTGTCAGTCATGGCTGTGCGACATGCTCTCAGCTCCCTCAGACCCTGTCTGGTGTACCTTTCCATACGTGACTGTGCCTGCATGACAGCCCGAAACATAGCTGAGGTTGACAGACCTCTTTGGGCACATCTGCCAGAGGCAGTACGCCCATGGATGCTCCCAAGAGAACCCATGGGCAACTGTCTGTGTGGTACCATCGCAGGACCCTGCCCATGGCTGCTGTGTGGGGAAGCATGTGCCACAGATACCACATTACCCTGATCAATGCCCACTGTATCCTGTCCATCACCTAGGGACAATGGTGACATAGGATGTACTGGCAGGATGACTGTGCGCAATGATGGGGTTGACAGCTGTGTACTGTCAATTGGCTGACCAATGACGGACCCTGACACACCTTCCTGTGCCATTACACAGATATCATCATTATCAGTACCTGTGGCACCAGATTCAGGTTCCCTGCTGCAGGACACCAGAGCAGCACTAGAACCTGTGGGAGGAAGACAGGAAACACAGTTTACAATGTCTACACAATGTTACCAGTGATGCACTAATGCACACATGCACACATGCGCACATGGACACATGCACACATGCACACATGCACACGTGGAAACAGACACACAGGCACACATGCGCACATGCACACGTGGACACGTGCACACGTGGACATGTGTACACATGCACACATGCACACATGCACACATGGACACATGCATACATGCACACATGCACACATGCACACGTGGACACAGGCACACATGCACACATGCACACATGCACACATGCACACATGCACACGTGGACACAGGCACACATGCACACATGCACACCCCACAGTATACACACAGAGCACTACTGTGTTACACTATTATTACTAGCACTATCAGGACTATTATAGGTATTGTTAAAACACACTCACCAGCATGGATGGGCTACCTTGCTGTAACACCGGAGGGACCTGCAGAAATGGGGGGATTAATGTCAGTGGGCACAACTGTGCCATTGATACTGCGTATGATACAGTGCAGTAGTACACCAGTTGCCTTTCACATGTCAGCTGCTGATATTGGCAATATCACACCTGCACAATTACATTCTATGTTGACAGCTACATACCATGGACACACCTTACACATGCATAAACTAACAGTGTACAGAACAGTCAAGTGTACATATGGCATATTACCTGCATGCTCCATGTCGTGTTGCTGTGTGGATCCAGCCTCCATCATAATGCAGGTGTGTTGCTGTTGATGTTCCTGGGCTGGAGCCACAACACTTAGGAGTAGCCCCTCCAGTCTGGTGAGGGGGGGATGTGTGGCCACTCCACCTCCTGTGGCGACCTGTTGCCTGTGGATATCCGACGCACGCTGACGGACATTTCTGATTAAATCACTGCAGTGATGTCGTACCTGCTCATATGTCCTATTATGCGTGCCAGTGTCATTTACCCTACGGACAAGGTCTTGCCACAGTGCAGTCCTCTCCTGCTGATTCTGGCTGGTGCGGGAAAACAGTATGTCATAATCCCGCACCAGGCTCTGGTGTATCTCTTCTTCTTCTGCAGCAGAGTAGGCAGGATTTCGCTGACGCGCCATGTCCCTGGAAGAGAACACAAACAGGATATCAGCAGACTATGTCAGCAATATATGGCACACATACTATACATGATACTCAACTGTAGTGATATACTACTACTCCCATATGTAGCACGTGTGTGTCTCTTGGTGGATACACAAGTACATGGCCAGATATCAGTGCTCAGCCAACATCTGTGCAACAATACCTGTCACATTCCATACAACATAGTAGCAAGCCCCATCGGTCAGCATACTGAGACAGGTCCAATGCACAACCTCACTCTGGGGGTTCATACCAAGGTAATGTATGTGGAACACCATCCACTAGTGTGATCTGGACACAAATTACTCGGTCTGGATATACATATCCCACCACCACCACCACCAGCACAGTAGACTACTTTGATATATATGTGATTAGACAGATATTCACTTGTTAGGACTGACATGGTATCCATGCAGCCCACTGGGCCAGTGGAAGCCACAACCCACACTGCTGACCCCTTTGCGAATGCTTCCCATGGACATCCCAAAGAATGCATGGAACATGCACACACATTTCTAACCCAGACCCTATTCACAAAGATTAGGCATCCTGTCTGGTGGACCCCAGCCAAAGGCAGATTGTATAACGATAGAAGGAGGCTACTGCAGGACAGAGCAGATTCACATAAAGGGAAGGCATCTGTGGTCAGCACTGGTAATAAGCTACGGTCTCTCATAACAACATCCACGGCCTACTCTGAGAGGGAAATGGCCACGAACACTATAGATAACCACAAGGCCTTCTTCAGTTATGTTAGACATATGGACCAAACGCCTCAGATATGCTCTGAGTTACTACACACCTACTTAACATTCACTGAACACACAGATATTGGCAACATTCTGGCAGACAGGTTCAGTGCACGTATCCCCCCTCCTTCTCCCCCACACTTAGAAATACTTATCACAGCTGAATGTAACCTCCCTATCATCTCAGATGTCCAGGTGAAGGCTGCCCTCAGCAAAGCAGAACACACCACATCAATGTGACCTGATGGTATCCCTGGATGTGTGCTACGTGAACTCCAAGAGGAGATACAACCGCATATAAGACTGATATTTAACCTTGGCCGTACTACGGGATATGTACCTGAACACTGGAATACAGCAACAGTGGTTCCACTCCACTAAGGAGGCACCTCTACTGACCCTGGGAACTACCGCCCCATAAGCTTAACCAGCCTGGTCTGCAAAGCTATGGAATGATTCATTATGGGACGCATATACAGCGATATTGGGTACCTGCAGACACTTGATCCCACCCAGTTTGCCTTTGTGATGGGCTGATCCTGCCTTTTGAACCTGGTTGACCTTTCAAAACAGTCACTACAGCCATTGATGAGGGCAACGCAGTCCATACAGCCTACCTGGACTTGCCTAAGGCCTTCAACACAGTACTCCACTCAGGCATCATAGACAAACTCATTAGCTTACATGTTACTACATATGTCACATGATGGGTTGCACACTGGTTGAAATACAGAATCCATAATATTGATATTGTGGGAGCCATGTCAGACTCAAAGCCAGTCACATGTGGTATCCCACAGGGCTCTGTCCTAGGACCCCTCTTGTTTGGCATTTACTTCTCAGATGTGAAAGCAAACATGTGCGGGTTGTGGATGACAAAGTTCCCAGATGACTGCGAACTAAGCGCCATAGTCGTTACACCAGCTGACACACACATCCTACAGACAGGCCTCACTGAAACGGACAACTGGTGACAGGATCATGGCCTAACACTGAATGACATGTAATGTATAGTCATTCCCTTTGGGTGAAACTACGTGCACACAACTTATCACATGGACATACCTATAGATACAGACCAATGACACATATGGAGGGTTCACAGTATGTAGACTATTAACTTGTTACTTTACATTACCTGTGTTTGTCACAGCTGGTTGCATTACCGTTGCTATAGCTTTCTGCTGCTGCTAGTCCAGCTTGATACTGACACTGATGACAGCTTCAACTTAGTTTGTGTAACGTGTGTTTTTGTTTGTGTTCTTATTTTCTTTTTTTCTTTTTTTCTCTCTCTCTCTCTGCCTCCAGATGGTGCAATGAAAGTATTGCATGTGTGGAGTGGGAGTACAGGATGCTTTTGTAGGTATCTGCATAAATCCATGTGATGGCCCCTGCACCAATTGTAAGCCAGCATTTGCTAATTGCATGCAGCCAGTTATGTACTGATTGCAGTTCTCACTGTGATTTCAGGACAGTGCTATAAAATTGTATGTGAGATAGGCGTTGCCCTTTCAGATTGTAAGGGCGAGGACCATGCTAGTATGCTGTGGACACTGTTCTGTGAGTGTAAAGGTTAGTATCTCTCTCATGATTCAGGTTGTGTTGTAGATTCACATTTCTCCATTCATCTCTCCTGTTTCCTGTACTAAGTGTATATGCACACTGACATCTACAACTATATATATATATATATATATATATATATATATATATATATATATATATGTAAATATACATACGTTTATATATGTATATTAACTGACATTATTACCTACTAGCTACCAACTAGCATGGCTGTTTCTGTTCACACACTACTATTATAGAAATCCACTAGATTAGACAGTAAGTATACATGACATGCTTTGTGTACTACACATCCAATATTCCCTTTACATTCATTCCTACTATTACATGATATATTTATTTTAGCACAATGTTCTTGTATAACAGTCATGGCTTAGTGGTAAGTCATGCAAACTACTGTTTCCAAGGTCCTGTGTTCGGGACTGACAGTGAGATTTTATTTTGCTTTTGAACTGACTACAGGACCTGTCAATCAGAGTGACTAAGGCACTTTTAAGCAGTTGTAACCGGGTTAGCGCTGGATTGCGCAGAGCTCCCGCATGCGCACTGGCGTTCAGCTCCGCGCACACCCGCTTACAACCGCTTAACAGTGCTTACTCTGGTGCACACCCGCGCTATTTTCTTTGAAAGAAATGAAAATGGGGAGACAGGAAAGTGGTGAAAAAGGGGTCACAAAGAGGGTAAGACAGTAGGGAAACAAGCTTGGGTTTTGCAGGAGGGATGTAGGTAAGGCCCATAGCTGCCCATTTCTTCATCAGCAACAGCTGTGCATATGTTTGTAATTTGGTGTGACATTTGAAACCTTCCACCCCTGAGAGAGGTGTCAGGACAACAATAATACTTGTTGTACAGCCAATTGTAATTGATAGTTTCCATGTCCAGCAGACATGTGTGTGGAATGGGCAGCTATGTATGGGGCGTAATTTTTTTGTGGATACAGAGTGCCCCTTTTTTTTTTTTTTTTTCAGGTGAGAGTGGTATGTCAGGTAAAGGAAGTCGGTATAGCTGGGGAGGTAGGTTGGGTAGGTCAACAGACAAGACAAACAAGACGCATACAGGGGCGGTGTATGACACGTGTGGGGGGGTTACACAATTGACGGGGACGGATGTTTGGATATCCAGAGCCCATGAGCCCACAGATGGCAACAGTGGAACTGATATCCCCACCCATGGGCAGTTGTCACTGTTCCTTCACTGCCCAGGATGGGGCTGTGCTGGGGGCTGTGTAGGCCGGGCAACAGGCATGCCCGTAAGTTGTGCCACCTGTGCCTCAAGCTGGCATAGGGGCCAAAGAACAGAGTCCCAGATCTCCCTACGCACCACAGTCCGGACGCTACGGAGGGTGAGTGGTGGTTCTCCTCCGGCCACACTTGCAGAAGGGGGACGGGCCCCATCCACTGCAGCGCTTCCACCCACAGGTGGCACAGGGCCACCGGAGGAGGGTCCAGACTTGGCACTAGTGCCAGGTGCACTCGCCAGCTGAGGTGGGAGAGGTGGGTTCCCTGGAACCCGCCTTCACTGTCGTCCTATGTTTTGCATTATGTCATGACAGTTTGGGTTAGTAACATACAATACCATTCGCAATTAGTTGTAACAGCATGCATTAGTATTCCCATTAACCAAACACCCAGATATTCACACCATTGAACAGTGAGCATAACACATGCATAATTTGAACAGCAATACACAGTCCAACAACATGCAGGGTTGATTGATGGCAACAGGCCATAAGGTTTGGATGTATGAACAGGGCAGATGCATCAACGTACATGCAAATATTTATGACCGAACGGGACAAATGTCCAGGGGTGTTAATTGTGATTGCACATACCAATTTCACGTGGAATGGATTATATGTGGTTATAGGGTGGGGTGAAGAAAATATTATTAACACCTTCGAATACCGATACATACGCTGTACATTTCTAATAGCTGCAGATATATACACACTACTGTTCTAACTACAGTTTCCTATATGATAACTACTTCAAGTTGGTGATAGGACTGTTACTGCTACATCAATATACATTTTATTGTTATTCATACACGTTCATATCTGGCTTTGTTCAGCTACATCATCCTGCTACATTTGCTTTATATAGCTATAGACAACTGTGGATGTTTGGTCTTTCAGACAATCATACTATCTGCATATTGCAGACTGAGAGCAAAATATCCAGATTTTGGGATACACATTCCAGCTGCAGCAACACTTTGAATACATTTTGCAGTTTGGTTCTGCTTGTCACATTCATTTCATTCTGTACTGACTGCAGTATACTTTATTCAGGGGTTATTACTACTTTATTGTGGATTCATAACTCTTTCTTACACTCTCTCACTTGTTTTCATTTTACTATTCAGGATGGTACTTACTTCTAGGCTTTATTGACATGTTTTACCTGTAGTTATTACAATCCTTTCCAGCAGTCTCACTTCTGTCATGTTTCAGTATTTCAACAGGGATATATTTCACACATGTGATTTGCTCATCTTCTGCAGCTGTACTTTTCAACCTGCTGCAGGTTGTGTACTATTATATTACAGGTGGGGCATCTTTATTTCAGACTTTATTTCAGACATTTTCATTTTTCTGTTTGGATTACAGACTGCAACACACTTTTGTAATCAAGCAATACTTGCAAACACTCTTACACTGTTACTTGCACATTTTATTACTTAGTGACTACACTGCACTCTTTTGCTAACTGTCATACTTTTATATTTCTTTACAGTTACTGGGAGAGGATTACTGACCTGCCTGGTGGCGCAACCGCACCAGCCTATCGCCATAGGCTCTGCGGTTCACAGAACGGACACCTGCAGCTGTAATATAAATGAAGTAATATTGGAATACACATCTCCATAATATCAGCTAGTTTAATTTCTTACATACATAATTAAATGTAACTTACTCAGTAGTGGGGCGTTGGGCATTTGCCGGGCCTCCTGGATCCAAAGGTTCAATTGGTCCTGCTTACGTCTCTTCAGGTCCGCATGGTGGTGACGGACCTGCTCACCAGTCCTTGGAATCCCTGTGGCACTGGTGAGATCATGAGCTAACTGGTCCCATGCCTCAGCCCTATATGCTCCCCACAGGACCTGGCCCTGCATGAGTTGGGCCTCATGATTGTGGACTAGGAGCCAGACCATATATCTGGACTCCTCAACGCCCCACCTCTGTGCTCGAAAGCAACTACCCTCACCTACTCCTGACATTCTGGCTGCAAGTTAGTTCTACAATCGTTTATGCTGTGTATTCCCGCCTATGGGGCTTATATATGCCGTTTTTCCCACACCTATCTGTGATTGGCCATTTTGGAATTGTATCAACTTCACAAAACCTGCTTTGTCATGCTCCACTTTCTATTCATTCCTATATATTTGCTATTACTGCATTTCTAAGTACAACTGTCATGGCTTAGTGATTCAGTACCTTGACTACGGTGCATGGTATCCTGGGTTCAAACCTGGCCACTGCTTTTTATATTTTATGACTGTCTAGACAGGCTAGGAGGTGTGTCTGTGTAAAGGCAGTTTTGTTACAGCTTGCTCAACGTTGCCCGGTGAGCTTGTTGGCGCGGTGCGCAGCTCCGTGCAAACGGGTTATGCTGGTTTACGCTTCATTTGGCTGTCAGCATGCATATTACACTCAGCTCAGCTAGGGGCACACAGTTTCAGCGTGTTCGAACTCTGCTCAACCCCTGGCACTCATTTTGCACCTGTTAAACCACTACTCACCTTCGGGCACTCATTTTACATCTGTTAAACCATTGATCACCCATGGGCAGATGCACTCACCTTGTTAAACTGTAGCTCAGCTCTAGGCACATCTGGCATTTTTTATTATTTTGTTATCTCACATTTCTTCAAAATAAATGGCCTATGTCATTACATTTTACATAAAATATAATTTTATATGTGTACATATATGTCAGGGACTTGTTTCGTGCTTATTTCACTAAAAATAAAAATTAATGTTGTGGGGGCTCAAACCATGACTGCCTGTTTCTCAGCTGACGTCTCTACCGCTACACTATTGCTTTTTGGCGTACTTTGCATATTTAGTTCTTATATGCTTTTCCACTGACTGCTAACTGTGGCTAAGCACTGGGCAAGCCCACGCAAACGAGCGCACTCACGGGCAAACATCTTTACAATTTAAAAAATATATATAACATGTTCATTTATATATTTTATGTTCATAGTCTGTGGGGGCATGTGTTGTGTTGTGTTTATTCACATTTCCATGGACTCTGTTGTGGGTGTTTACTTTGGGCACTTTTACTCTTCTGGGGGCGTGTCCGCTTGCAGGGCTCGGCCTACGGACACGCCCCCTACTGTCTTCCATGGACCGTGTTAGCCTTAGGTGTGATTCAGCATGCCCTCATGCATATGCATGACATGCTGACGTCACACCGTTTAACTGCAGCCTCCGTGTAAGCCTTGTATCTCTTACACGGAGGCTTTGTGAATCCTGCCCAATATTTATTGCACAAAAATTTCACAGATGTTACTTATTGCATAGGATGCTGTTTTACCACCAGTAGATACTGCACAGAAATACGATTATACTCAGATTAGTTGCACAGTGTATTTAAGACCTTTTAAGGTTATTGAATGCAAATATCCTTCTCACTCGTCATATTACTTACTGTCCCTGATGTCATGCAATATGTAATTTGAAATTGGAATTCAGTAGCCTGTTTGACATGGTATAGAAGCTTCAAATAAATCTTGCAGTTTTGCAATGTATGCTATGATAATGCCTCCCAGATGGTAGGTGTAGGAGCAGTCCATAAGTACAGTGCATGCAATCCATGACTATTTTCCTGGCTCTGTTGAGACAATGAGACTGGTGCAAGTCTTGAATAGATGGTAAAGTGGTCTTGGTAATCTTTTCTGCTGCTTACAGCACTCTTTGCAGGTACTTGCAGTATTATTATTACAAAATTGTCTTTGTAATATAAGCCACTTTAAATCAATTATCCTAGTACAATTTGAACATTTATCCTCCCTTCTTACATATTTCTGTATACATCACTTTGATTTCTGTGCACATTGTTCTCAGTGCACTTTTCCCTGACTGATAGCCTATCTGTTGTAGTTGCTCTTGACATTTACCCTTCCCTCTTACTTATTTCTGTATTTATATTTTTCATTTCTGTGCACATTGCAGTCAGTACACTTTGCCTGCCTATTACAGCTTGCATTATTTGCCCTGTGTAGCTCTTCAGGCTGTCTGCATGAGCATGCTTAACAGAGTTGCCCATAGGCAAGCTTGTCTTTTTTCTTGTGTGATCGTGCTTCTCAACACATTTTAATACCTGCCAGCACTGTTTCTGGCTACAGAAACATGCCTGTATTCATATATGTGTGATGAGCAGTATGCATATGTGATTAGCACTGTTGCTTATCATTCTAATATGTAAATGGCGTGTAGGACGATTGTTCATGAATTCCAAGTTTGGTTTTGCAATACATAAATAATTATGGTAATTTATTATTGGACACCTTTGCCACATCCACATATGGTGTCATAAAATAAACAAATATCACTGCTGTGATATAAGAAACATCAGCCTTTGTTTCCCTATGACAGGTAAGAATATGCATTCTAATTTAATAATTGCACCTACCAAAATGTAATTCTTCTTGACCTATTGCTGACAATATTTTATAAATACTTATCCAGTAATAAGACGTAATTTCAGCTTTTGTGTACTGAACCCCCCCCCCCCCCCATTACACACAGTTAAGATAGTGTTCTCATTGCATAATTCAAGCATCAAGAGTTATTGGGGAAGGCATGCATGCTTGAGATGAGGGTCAATGTATGTCTGCTCAAATTGCTAGTGCTTAAGGGGATAAAAATAACATTATACCTTGAACTTGCAGCTCAGTCATACTTACCACATGTCTCTCTGATGTGAGTTAATATGTATTGATATGTCTCACAGTTTACAGCTATCTCTTCTGTGGCTGTACAGTACAAAAAAAATAAATATATATGAAAGTATAATGAGTATCTCAGTTGGCTGGCTAGATCAGTAATGTCATATCATAGACACGTTATGGGTCAGTATACATACACAGCTGGAAGGTTTTCCCAACACTGAGTTCAGCCTCCCATCAGCTTAGGAGGTGCTGCTTACACTTCTTCAGGTCACTATTGTTGTGATGACATTATTGCCCATTATGTGGAATGCCTGTTTCATTGTTGACAGACTTAGCTAAGCTGTTCCAAGCCTCAGCCTTATACTGAGACCTGATATAATCCCCTTGCAGTAGCCTACAGCTGTAGCACTTTACAAGGCATGCCAAAAATCTCCTGGATTCCTCAACACCCAACCTTTGTGCTCTAAGTTTAGTACCATTCTCTCTCTCATCAACCATGTCTGCAAAAGTCAAGCTAACAAAATTTGTCTGAATTGGAATCCCAGTTCAGATGTTCTGTGTTACTGGTATTCCACAGAGATGCACAGCCTTAGCAACTGCATTTATGCCATTGAAAGCCGATAGATTTCTTGGCAGACACATTAGCACTACTGACATCACAGAGCAGTAGAAGTGTGCTGCAACATCTCATTCAGCTTTGCAATGTGTGATGCTCAACTTATTAACACAGGTTCCAATGTTAAATAATGGAATGCTTAATAGAATGGCTTTTAAGACGTGCATTTTGGAGGGAGAAAGATGATAAATTCTTGTCATGTTGGGGCTTACACAGTGTTAAAATATTATTGGACCGGTTCCCCATTATGTGATCAAAACTTTAGGTTATCAAACACCTAAATGTCGATCACAAAATGTCAAAGTCTGAAAATTGCGAATGGCCATTTCCACACAAGGAAATTAGTCATTTGGCTATTACATGGATTTTGTTCTTTCTCCACGGTACAGCAATCTCGAAGTTGGTATATTTAATTGAGGGGTGGGGGTGGTCAAGCCCCCACTTTATTTCTGTTTATAACTTTTTTTTTTTTATTTTGCCAATGGCATTGATTCCCTGTGTGGAAATCACCATTTTCAATGTTAAGGCTTCAATATTTCATGATCGACCTTTAGGCATTCGATAACCTATGGTTTCGATCATGTAATATAGACCCTATTGTACCAGCTAGGAATTGAACTCATGGCATAAAGGATGCAACAATTTAAACTTAATTTACAAACTGACATTGCCAGAGGAGAATGACTTTTTCAGCTTAGAAATTAGACACATAGTAATTTCAGAAGGATTGGAGATACACTTCAGAAAAGCCTGTATTTGTGGAGTTTTCATTATTTCTTGGAATGCATTCCTATTTAAATGTGTTTCTAGTTGTAAAATATTTCACATGGATGAAGTTGAATGTCCTGACTAATACAGATTGGTTTATGTTACGTGTCCTTCATAAGACATACCCAACTTAAACACATAGTTGAGAAATGTGATGAGTCATGATGACTAAAACAAAAGTATCGTGCCCATCAGACATATGTAAGTGAATTTTATATTAAGTATCATCACTGTCATGTCTAGGAAATTGGCCACATATAAGCTTGAGGTTATATGTGAAAATTAATGATATACGCTAAATAGAAAGGCTTAATTATGTAAGGGTTACCAATAAATTGCTTGTAAGAAATAGGTTTAACATTATCATGTTTCTTTAGTGTTACAGTCCTAATCAAAAAGTTGTGAGAAATGGACTTCCTACACTTATTTGTAAAACATATCTTGCAGCTGGATTCAAACCTTAATAAGCTGTCCTCTTTTTCTAAAGTTATCGCACTTACACCTTGAGCCACAGTAAAGCTCTATGATAGTTGGAAGTTCTCCTCTCAGTACTTCCCAGAGTGCTGAGGAAAGTGCCCCATTGCCAGGCGTGTTTGCACTACCTAAGGCAACCTAATCTAAATCTAAATTTGTCATTTTCTTTCCTTGGGCAATGAACTGTGCTTGTGTACTGCCAAGCAGAGAGAAAATGTACATTAAAATGAAAAAAAAGAAAGAGGAAAAAAGCACATGTTGTGAATAATTACAATGTAACCTGTAAACAGAATTCAAACAATGCTTCATGTGCCTTATTTCTCTCAATCAACTTCAGCTACACTTTATACCACAGAATTTTACATCTCTCAGGTGCATTTTCTGAATGAAGTACTATGTATGTTGTGGAGGGCCATGCAATGACACCAGACATATTTGCTTTACCTAAGGCTATACCTCTCAACCTCTTACAGCAAGAAATCTGAACAAAGCCATAAATAAAAGTGGGATAGAGGCCCAACAATAGGAACAATTTTTAAATATTGCTGTTATAAACTTAGAAAGTTGATAGAATAACATGTTTTGCATTAGCATGAATTTTCTGAAGGGTATGAGGTTTGAAACTCAAATGTTTGTCATTATTTTCTAACTTCAATCTTTAATGATTTGCAACTCATTTTCCAGAAAGCCACAATTTTTTGAAAAATGAATAAAAAATATAAGGCAAACATCTGGACATTCTGGGAAAATCTGTACAGTTAAGTGGTATGCAAGGCTGCCTAAACTACATTTTTCGCTTTTTTCGTTACGTAGTGGACCTTGTTTGCATGCCGCCAAGCAGAGAGCAAATGCACATTAAAATGAAAAAAAAGTACACACTGGACAAAATTACAGTATGAACTCTAAGCAGGATTTGAACAATGCTTCATGTGCCTTATTTCTCTTACTGCACTTCAGTTACACCTTGTACGACAGAATTTGACATCCATCAGGTGCATTTTCTGAAGTAAGTACTATCTATGTTACAGAGGGCTGCGCAATGATACCAGGCACATTTGTTCTAACTAAGGCAGCCTAAAGTACATTTTGCACTTTTTTCCTTAGGTAGTGAACAGTGTTTGCACCCTACTAAGCCGACAGCAAATGGAAACGATATTAGAAAAAAATATATGGATAAGAAAAAAGCAGAAAGTAAACGAAATGCAATGAATGGTTATAAGTAACAATGGTCAGAGCAAGAAGTGCATTCAAGTGAAGCAGTGATCCTTCTCACATCTCTTTGCAATATACAACATGTACTTTATGGAACACATTATCAGACTTGTAGTTAGTGACAGATAATGTGTGGACAGAAAAGTGTACACAATGTGCGAGCTGCTATGTATCCACTTTCACATTATTTGTCATTAACTTCATATCTGATAATGTGTTCCACAAAGTACATTTCTGATGTTCCAATGAGATGTGAGAAGGAAGAATATGTCACTTGAATGCACTTCTTGCTCTGGTCATGGCTACTTATACCCACTGATTGTATTTAAATAACTGTCAGCTTAATTCATTTCCCATTTGTTCTATGCTCAGTAGCACACAGACACAGTTCACTGCCTACGAAAATAAGTGACAATTTTAATTTGTGTGGCCTTATATAGATGAAATATGTCTGGCATTGGTGTATGGCCCTCATTGCCATTGGTTGGTAGTTACTGCATACAGTACCTCTGACAGATGTGTATTTCTGTGGTGCAGGGTATAAATGAAGTGAATTGAGTGAAATAAGTCAAAGGAGGCATTGTTCGAATTACACGCTGAGATCACATTTCACTTATTCTCTATGAATGTAATGCATGTTTTACCTTTTTTCAATCTACATTTACCCCCTGCTTGGCAGCATGCAATGACAGTTCACTACCTAATGAAAAAAGTGAAAAATGTATTTTAGAATGCCTTAAGTAGTGCAAACCAATCTGGCAGAATGGCGCAGATGGCAGAACTCTAGATAGTATTCAATGAAGAAAGTCTGCCTTTCATGTAACTTTCTCTGTGACACAAGTTCTAACTGAAGTGAATTGATAGGAAAGACGCACGTGATGTATTGTTCTCATCTTGTTTTGAGACCACATTGCAGTTATTCACAATATGCAGTGTTTTTATTTTTTTGTCATTTTCATTTGCATTTGCTTTCCTCTTGGCAGCAGCCAAACACAGTTCCCCATCTAAGGAAAAAAGTAAAAAAAAAATTACTTTAGGCTGCCTCATATAGCACAAACATGCCAGGCAACAGTGCAGTTTCCTCTGCACTCTGGACAGTAGAGTAGAGAAATTCCACCCATCATGTAGCTTTCTCTGTAGTATTAGGTGTTTAAGTCCAGTAAGTTTAGATAAAGAGCACTGTTGATTAATGGTTCAAATATTACTAAAAGAGACTTTTACAAAGTGTATAGGAATCTTATTTCTCACATTTTTATTAGAACTGTAACACTAAAGACAAATGATCATGTTAAACATGTTCCTTGCATGTAATATACCAGTAATGTTTTCTATTTAGCATGTATCGTTAATGTTTCACATACAGCCTCAAGCTAATAGGTGTCCAATTTCCTAAACTTGTCAGTGATGGTATTTAATATAAAATGCACTTGCATATGAATGATGGCCACAATATATATTTTTATAATTATCATGACTAATCACATATCCAAACTATGCATTTAGGACAGTTATGTCTTGTGAAGTATGTATGTAACATAACCCAACTTGTATTACTCAGCGCATTCAAATGCATGCATCTGAAATATATTATGCAAACAGAAATATTGACTTTTACATAGGAATGCATGGCCAGGACTAATTAAAATAAAACAACTACAGGCTTGTCTGAAGTATATCTATATTCATTCCCAAATTAGAATAATTCTAATTTCCCTACTTGAAAGGTTATTCTCCTTTGGCAATGTCAGTTAATAAGGTAAGCTTCAAGTTTTTGCATGTTTTATCCCATGGGTTCAGTTCCCAGCAAGTACAACAATATTTTAGAACTGTATAAGCCCCAGTATCCCAATATGTTACAATTCATCCTCTTTTGCTTTCCAAACGGCAAAGACTAAAAAAGCCATGTCATTAAGCATTCCATTGTTGAACACTGGAACCTGTGCCAATAGGTTGAGAATCACACATTGCAAAGCTCAATGCCATGTTTCGCACCATTACTGATATGTGATTTAAGAAGTGTCAATGTATCTTCCAAGGAATCCATCTGATTTTTATTGACAACATTCAGTTGCAAGGCTGTGCATCTCCAGTTACCGATGAGATCTGACAGATTTTGTTAGCTTGACTTTTGCAGACTTGGCTGGTGAGGGAGAGAACGGTGCTATGTTTATAGCAGAAAGGTGGGGTTTTGAGGAGTCCAGGATATTTGTGGCACTCCTTACAAAGCACTACAGTTATAGGTTGTTGCAGCGGGATTATAATGGGTCTCAGTATAAGGCTGAGACTTGCAATAACTTAGCCAAGGATGTCTCCAATGCAACTGGCATTCCACTCACTAGGGAATAATATCATCACCACAACAGTGAACTTAATAAGTATAAACAGGAACTCCTTAGATGATGTAAGACTGAATTTAAGACTGCAAACACCCCTCAGGTGTGTAAGTTTTCTCACCCATACACTGTCTATGATATGGCATTAATGATCTATTTATCCAATGCATTTACTCTTTATGCTTTCATATATATATATTGCTTTTTTGTGCTGTACAGCTGCAGAGGAGATTGTTGCAAAATGAGAAGCACAACAGAAGAGAGTAACCCACCTGAAAGAGGTATGTGGTAAGTATCACTCAGGTCCAAATTCAAGCAAAAAAGTTCTTTGTATTCCCTCAATCACTAGCTTATTGAGCAGGCATACCTCAACATTCATTTCAAGCATGCATGCCTTCCCCAATAACACTTGCTGCTCGTTATAGGAATGAGAGCACCAGCTTAACTGTGTGCTTGTGTTCAATACACAGAAACAGCAATTTATTTTTATTACTTGAGTATTTCTAAAATATTAACAACAATAATATATCATGAACAATTCAATTATGGTAATTGCAATTATTTCACTTTAATGCATAAATCCTATACTATCCATCATAGGTTAATAAAGGCTGCTCTTTCTTATATCCTAACAGTGATATTTGTTTATTTTATGACATACTACTACCTTTTCACCATATATGGATATGGCAAAGGTTTACAATAGTATATTATCATAATTGTTTATGTATTGCCAAAGTTTATTAAAAATACAGTAATGCAACATTGCATGTATCTAATTATTTCTTGTTTTTGTCTTCCCCTACCTGATATATCTCCTTTTTACACGGGAGAATAATTTATTAACATTCTACTGTTTG
This sequence comes from Protopterus annectens, assembly GCF_019279795.1. Classification (NCBI taxonomy): domain Eukaryota; kingdom Metazoa; phylum Chordata; order Ceratodontiformes; family Protopteridae; genus Protopterus; species Protopterus annectens. The sequence continues at coordinate 1,180,196,631 of NC_056727.1, forward strand.
CATATCTTGCTGCTGAAAAATAAAGACCAACAGCTCAGAGAGGTGCACCAACCACTGTGCCTGGGTCCACCATACCTCCACAGATAGCAGCACAGACATCCAACACTTTGAGTTCACAACCTGTCAGTGTTGGCTCCACAACCCCTGCATTACCTGTTGCAACTGTGTCAGATATTTTTCCCCAGGTAATGGTGCAGTGGTACCCTGCAAAGACAGTACTTGGGGAGGAGACAATTTTCTCACCAGCAGGAACTGACAGGGCTGATGTAGGATATCATCCAGAGGGACCTGTCTGCACATATTTGCAGCATTGAAAAGGTCCTGCATCAAATTGCAAAGATGATTCCATGTCCAGCACTGGCCCAGGGTGTTGCAGCAGGAGATGTTAATGACAGTTCTGAGGGTAAGGACTAGATTCACACTGTTCTCAAGCTGGATGTGGGTGCACCTCCAATGTCCCATACCTATCCTCCATCATAACATTCCCAACATTTTGTCTCTATCACCATCCCTGTCTGTTTTGTATGTACATGCTCCTTAACCTATCCTACATACTTGACCCTCTCAAAATGAAACACCTTTCCTAACACTTACCCACCAAAATATGAAATTACAATTAGACACCAATCCCACAAATATATATATATATATATATATGTATATATACCCCCTACATACAGTAGCTCCTCACTTCACCTATGTGTCATTTTGTGATTCTCCAAAGTTATTAAATTGTGTGTTTAATCATACATTCATGTTGTGAAGGAGTGGATAGCTATGACGCTTTCTCATGACTCTCCTTCAAATTCTTGTATTCTTTCCCATGTCCTGTCCTCTGTTTGCCAACCCCATTTTCACCGCTGAACTATTAATTCATTTTTCAGACTTTTAATCTGGTAAAAAATAGATTCACACACAACAGACATGGCAAGAAATGGCCCAAGAAAAAGCCTTCACTTGTACTCTGCATTTGCGCAGAGGCTGCCATAGTGCAGCAATGCTGAGTGACAGTAAATCTTATTTAATTGGAAAAGCTTGAGATTTCAATAAAATCTTCAGTGGTTGAGTTACCTTTATGCAAATTTACTTACATCTGCTGAGCTATGGGAATACAGAGTAAAGGCAGACTAAAGGCAGTACTGTAAAAGAGTTAATATAATATTTCTTAGGCTGCTGGATGTAATGAATTAAGAGTTTTCTATTTATCGTGCTGAAATGATTATCTTGTTTGTAGATTGATATTTTACATGGTGTCATGACTATGATAATGAGTGCAGGTCAATGTATTAATTCAAGACATTTGATATTCCTTTTATATATTGAACTGCAAATGTCTGTATTTCTGTCCATATACAATATTTCATTAACACACCATTAGAAAAGGGCAGCAAGTTATATTTTACAAAAAAACATTGCAGCGACAACAGACATCCACGGTGGTGCAGCGGTAGCTTTGTTGCCTCACAGCAAGAGGTTCTCCCGTTTGATTCTCAGCTGGAGTGCAGGGGGGTGCCTTCTGTGTGGAGTCTGTATGTCCTCCCCACAGTTGGGTGGGCATTCGAAAGACATGTGTAAATGGGCATGCCTTCATTGAAGGTTGAACATCCAGCTGGCACCTAGGCGTTCATCAAAATCTACTGCCAATCATTAGCAGACCTGAGTTCCACTGTGGTGACCCCTAACCGGGAAAAACCGAAAGACAACAACATTGCAGCAACAACAGAGAACGTTATTAAGTCACCCTTATCCTATTTATGTCTTCATGTTTATTGCACTATCTTACCCCTTGTTTGTACCTAGAACAGGCACATTGTTGTACATGGAATGACAGATTAGTGATTATTTAGTAAGTAACAGCAACACACCATACTGATCTTCCTACATGTCCTACAAAGCATACTGCTACTAATCCTGTTTACATCTGTCTTGATCTTTCTCTATTCATCCCTTATGCTTCAGTAAGCTGTTACTTGTGTTATTTAAAGGATGTGTCACAGTAATCTTTTTGGAGCATGATGACATAATGCTCATATGTATAGATAGATTTTTTTTTAACTTCTCTCTAGGGTTCTAATCCAGCCGTTATCTAAGTGTTACTGTTTTACACTATTTGATGTCTACGTGTTGGACAAATATTGTTATGATCCATAATTACCCTGCTTCTGTCGCAAGCTACTTTGTCCCTGCCTCCATCTCACCCTGTCAATGTATCTTTTCCCTTCTGTATCATTAATCTTTCATCTCTGCATTTTTGCAATGTCTGGCATTAAGCAACAAATGCAAGTACATGGTTTATGACAATAGCTTGTGATTTTATTGCCTGTAGTTGCATTACTCGTTTGCACCATGGATCTTAACTATGTACATTCATTTGAATGTACTTTTCAACAAATTGAATATTTGAATGTACAGATTACAGTGGACAATAGGATAGTGAAAAATTAATACATACATTCATGTTTGCTGAAATCTTTTGTCAAATGTTAACTATTAGAAGCACGACTTCCTACACAGTGTATTTAGATATTACTCAGGTATAAACGTTTGCCTTGCAATGCTTTAAAAGTTTGAATTCAGATGGATAACAACATGAATCAGAATATTTTGCCTGACCCCTGTGGCTGTAAATGTTGGCTGCACCTTTGCCTAACACATCGTTATCCTGCATTATATTACATTAACATTATATTAATGTGCCTGCTGCCTATTGTGAACTCTGACTTATACTGATCAATGCACAAAAGTTAGTACAGGGCAACATAGAGTACTGCTAATTTCAATTCTAAGTTCAACACTTGAAGATATTATTACACATGCGGTAATACTTTGCTAACATCAACACAATTCAGTTTGGCAGTGCTGTGCTGAAAAACTAACATAAAAAATGAATTAATTATTGTTTCACATTGCATAACATTTGTATGTCTGTATTAAATCTGTCAAAGGGTTATATTGATTCCAGAATGATATTGACTAAATTAACTCAGTCGTTAATGCATATCTGCCCTACAGTATTTATATTTCCAACTGTGTTGCAAGTTTGGTTAACCTATTCCCACATAATCCATCACTGTTATTCTGCAATGCACTGTCCTATATATGACTTGCATGTTTGTCTTGGCAATTCACATAGTGCAAGTATGAGAGAATGCAAGTGTGCAGTCATCTCAACATGAAGCTGCAGGAAAGTTTGATTGATATTACACTGGTTTACAACAGTGATGGCATTCCATAATGTGCAATGTCAATGTTCTTCACAGTAAAGTAATGTATGTGCAGTACAGTATCTACATTTTAATAAAGAAATTTGTAATTAAATGGCACAATCATAATGAGTTACATTGTCCTGTGCATCCATATGCATTTGTTGCAGAACCTGTGATGTACAAAACCATCTGTTCCAAACACTGGATTTTCAAGAAGTAGAAATGTGCTGTTTCAGATTGTTAAATTCAGTCTTCTCCTGTGGCACTTATGACTAATGCAATGCTCTCCAGATTGTGAAAATAGATCGGTAGAAGGTTTAATGCTCAGCATGGGAAATTTGTGAGTGCGCGTATAATGCTTGGTGCTGTATCTACTTCTAAGTAGAATACATTTAAGCCTTCACACAACTCCCTTATCCCACTTTACTGAAGCATCTACTCTGAAACAAAATAAGAAGGTCATCCTGATAAATGTGCACCATCTCCCCTAAAAAGTCATTTTTCCTCTGTGACATATGTGATTAATACAGTGCTTTCTAGACTATGTAGTGAGATAGGAAGGAGGTTCAATGCTCAGCATCAGAAAATTGTGTGTGTGTTTATGTGAATGTGTATAATGCTTGGTGCTGTATCCAGTTCCCCTGAAAAGAATACATGTAAATCTTTGCACAGCCCCCTTATACTATTTTGTTACTGAAACATGTACTCTGAAACACAATGATGAGGTTATCATGACAAAAGTCCACTCTCTCTCTCCCCTTAAAAATCAGACTTTTATTTCCTGAGGTGCTTGCATTTCTTACATTATTCTCTAGACTGTCTAAGTAGATAAGTAGGAGGTTCAAATACAGCAGTGCTTAACTTCTACAAGTGTGTGTGAGCATGACTATAAATTAATTCAGGTTTGGTTTACATATATTTGGAGTGACAGCTATTATAAACCCAGACAAATGTAAAACTAATTTTACCAGACACAACTCCTTGTCAATACACTGATGATGATGTCTTCCCTTCACAGATGCAGTATGCCTTACTTGTGGTTGGTACTCTTCTGTGGTGTGGGCTACTGATACTGTGCTGTATAGATTGTGTAACTACATAGGTAGGTGATTTGAGTCCATCCTTGCTTAAATAGTGTACATGTGATTAGTGTTATGTACTGCTGGCCACATCACAACTATCTTTATGTACACTTTCACTTATGAGATTGACTTATAGTGGCACGGTGTTACACTAGCATATGTAGTTGCACAATGAAAAATCAAGCAAGACAAGATAATATGCATTCCATCTGTGAGATACTGCAGTAATGACAGCATTATGTAATCATTAAAAAAATAATAAATAAACAAATTAAATTAAAAATGAAATTAAAATTAAAATTAATATTAAATAACATTTATTTTCCCTGGGGATTTCTTAAAGGGCTAATTGAAAAAGCTAAATAAATCAAAACAGTCCCAAGACTGACCTCTAAGGCACACTACAACTTACAGGTCAGCATTCTGATTGAATACCTTGTATTGACTGACACACATTGACTAAGATCAGATAACCATATATTAACCCAGTTTACTAAGTATGGGTTGAAGTTATAATGGTTTAAAGCAAACTCTATAGAACAAAGAGAGAGTGTCAAAGACTTTTGCTAAATCTAAAAATACCACTAGTACAGAAAACCCTGAATCTTATAGCAAAGTGGCCTGATCATAAAATTTAACTAAGTTTGTAAAATGTTGACTTTCTCACATCGATACCATGTTGATTTAGATCATAATTTGCAGATGGGTTCTCAGATCAGTAAGTAGATTTAATCAACATCTCTCAGAACTTTTAGAAAGAATCAGTATCAGACTAATCTGTCTATAGTTAGACATACTGAGTTTCCCACTCTTTTTGTGAACTGATGATATGATTGATTGTATACACAGGCACTTTCCTTTTAATAATGTGTTTGATATTTTATAGAACTGGATTTATTGCATTATAGATACCAAATAAAAGTATAGCTAGAATATAATCTGGATCCATTGATGTAATGGTACCAGTCCTTCTTAAAACAATAGTAACCAATAGGTCTGATATGGAAAGGAAGATGTAAGCATCACATAGTAATGATTCAACAAGTATAGTATTATTTTCAGTTATAAAAACTATTGGATGAAAAAATAAACATTAAACTCATTTGGCATGGTCTCACTTTCAGTCAAAATATGATACCATTCCTCACTCAGGAATCATAGAAAAACTCACTAAGCTAGGCATCAAACCCTATATCACTAGATGGGTTGCAAACTGGCTCACAGATAGAACCCACAGTGTGAAAGTAGCTGACTCTTATTAGTAGCTTTTGCAGTCAGTCTAGGGTCATACATACATTTTTGCTTCTGAGATGTTTAATATTTTTGTTAATTTTATTGATCTTGGTGTTACTCATAGATGTAAAATGCATCTTGTATTTTTGGAGCAAATGCTTTTTCTTCCTATATAATTTACACAGACATTTGTCACAACAGTAAGGGACCTTAGTTGAATTTGAAAAGTATTTAAAAGATGATGCTGCTTCCATGGATTGAAATAATGTTTGTGTAAAATTATGTACTCACAATCAGAATGTATTGTGGCCTGCATAGTCCACTGAACATTATTAATGGACTCAAGTAAACCTGAGGAGTTAATGGCATTAACATTATATACTTTTTTGATTAACTGAATCATACAGTGTCTTAAAGAGATGTTGAAAGACAATGAATTATGATATGAGTTACTTAAAGTCAGAGCTATATTCACACTATCTACTTTATGTGCATAATTTTTAATAGCAATGTCACAAGGATGCGATTTCCTCTAGTGAGTTATTTCACAAATTGCTACACATAATGCAATAATTCCATATCCAAGAAATCCTGTTCAGTTTTACAACTTGAATATTGAGTATTCCAATTAATGTTAGGGCAGTTCAAGTCTACTAACATACATCTATGCTGAATGTATGATTCCATCAGGAAAATCACAAATAAAATTAAAAAATGGGTGTTCTCCATGTCTTTAAAAAGAAAAGGGAAGAGCATACAAAAGAAATGGAAAACACAGATGTCATATTAATGGCCCTAAAATAATTATGGTAATAACTATATTAGAAGTAGCGAATATAGTAATAGAGATAAAATAACTGGAATTGAGGTCTTTAGAAAAAGGTAGGATCAAATTGCATAGTAAAAAATGGGAATTGTGGGAACAATACAGACAGGGGAGGAATAAGTTATAAATGAAGGGAGAGCTTAAATGAGCTATGTAATGTTTGACTGAAAATGATTGGGTAGATTATAATTGATGTATAAAGTTTACAACTGGGAGTGTGTCAGTATGGTTTGAGATGTAAAATGTTTGCAACTAGGATTGTGTTGGTGTGATTTGTTTTCATTTACATAAATGTATGATTGCTTATGTCGTAAGTGATGGTTAATAAAGATGTTTCTTCCTTAAAAAAAGGATCAGGAATAATAATTTATGCAATGTTGCTTAGGTTATATGATATACAGCAATATATGTGAAGCATAATGTTTGTTAATTTTAACTTGTTAATACAGTTCAAGTATATATAAATGTAAATGTGCCTATGTCACAAGTGATAATTCAATAACGGTGTTCAAAAAAGCAAACAACTTCTCATAGCATACAGTAGCATCTGCTCATGGAGGGACAACTTCTATTTAGACAGGAGTGAGACAATTGGCCACTCTGATCACAAGCCAAAGTTTTACCACTAAACCATCTGGAAAAACACAAATAAAAATAACAATGTATGTTCCCCACATCTTTAAAAATGCATGTGAAAACTCTCACACACACACACACACACGCACACACGCACACACGCACACGCACACACGCACACACGCACACGCACACACACACACACACACACACACACACACACACACACACACAAAGGAAATTGCAGGTGTCACATTAAGGCCCTAAAATTTTGTAAAGGGTAACAGAAAAATACTGCTCATGGCTGACAGTGATGGCTTCTCATGGAGAAATTCTTATAAGAAAGAAGGAAAGAGATAATTGACCTTTTGGCTGCTAGTCAAAGTCTTACCTTTACACCTCCAAGACAAACATAAGTAAACAAAAAAATGTTTGTTCCCCATGTCTTTAAAGAGTGGAGGAGAGCAAACAAAAGAAATGGAAAACACAAGTATCACATTAAGGCCCTGAAAAGCACATAAGGGAAATGCATAAAAAAATAATAAAAGTAATGAACAACTTCTCACTGATGACAGTAGTGTTTACTAATAGAGTGACATATTATAAGCAGGAAGAAGTGAGATGATTCACTTATCTATCTTTCAAAGTTTTAATAATAAACCACCAGGAAAAACATAAATAAAATACAATAAAAGTGTGCATTTTCCATGTCTTTAAAAATATGGGGCAAAACACTCAAATGAAATAAAAAAAACAGAGGTGCAGCATTAAGATCCACACACACACACACACACACACACACACACACACACACACACACACACACACACACACACACACACACACACAACAATAAAAGCAAATGACAACTTTTCACAACTGATAGTGGCATTTGCTCATGGAAGGATGTCTTATAAGTTCTTATAAGTAGGAAGGAGAAAAATGAATGCCTATCTAGCCACTAATCAAAATTTTACCATTAAACTGCCATGGAAAACACAAATAAAATAAAAATGTGTTTTCCCATGTATTTAGAAAGATGGTGGAGAGCACACAAAATAAATGGAAAACGCAGATGCTACCTTAAGTCTCAGAAAGTGCATAAGGAAAAAACTAACTAATTAACTAACTAACTAACTAAGTAAGTAACAAACTAAATAAATAACAACTTCTCACATCAGGCAGTCAGTCTGTCCACCATGGTCATATCAAAGGTCACTGCAGAAATGTATTGGCAATTATGATCTTCACAAAATTCAGAGTTTCTATAATATATGTTTATTATCTAAATTTTACTACTATTTTATAATTATTTAAAACTAACTAAAATTTATTACTGTGATAGTAGCTCTTTCACAAAATATTATAGTGTATGGTAAGAAAAGTCATAGTTAATTTTTAAGAGATTTAGCATGTTTATTTTCATTATTCTTGCCTATGTGTTAGAAACCATTCAGTACTTAAACTTCAGTTATACAAAAACATTTCAATGTGTATCTGTTATGTTGCATGTGTTTCTTTAAGAATAGAAAGATACCAGTTTGTGCTATTGAGAAAAGGACTGGTCACTGAGCTATTGAATATGGTATACAAAGAAGATGGAGAAGTCCAAACAAAGAGCACTTGCCCATTTTGAAAACAGACTGAGTGTCCAGAACAGCAGCTCTTGGAGCTAGAATCCACCACAGTGAAGGAATGCTTTGAAAAAGATGGGACATTAAGCTTCCCAGAAAATCCCCAGACAGATACCAACAGAGTGAGCTTCAGAGAAGTATAAAACAGAGTTAAAGCTACTTATTGTGTACTTAGTTAAACCAGAAGACTATGGGCCAGATTCCTGAAGGCTTGCATGGAGACTGAGTAGAGTAAGAGTCCATGCAGCCAACATGTCCGCCGAGCGATCCAGGAACAGCCGGTAGGGGCATGCAACAAAGCTCTCAAAACGAGTCCTACATGGACAGGGCTTGGATATGCAAATTACCTCAATTGCAGGTGAAAGCTATGCAAATGAGGTAAATTTGCGATCCAGGAAACCCGACCCTGTCCGAGTAGGAGTAGTGTTATTTGCAGAAATGTACTCAGTTGACAACTGAGTACGGTTCTGCAAATAGCAAATCGGAGCCGTGACAGCTCCAAAAAAAGGATGCATTTACTTGAGGAAGCATGCCAATGGCCAAAAATTCAGCCATTGGCCAACGTTCAGTAATGCAAAATAAAAATAAAATAACTTTTTTTTTTCATCCCGATCTTCGAGGTTTAAGTATAGTGCAGCGCCACGCAAACGCGCTGCACCCTAAAAACCAGAAAATCAATAATTAAGATCCACAAATGTGGATTTTATTGCTAATATGAATGTACAATGCAAGGGAATGGCAGGCTGAAGACAACATGGCCACTGAGTAGAGGTTGCTAAGGGGGGAAGCTCAGTCTAAGAGATGTAACCAAGCATTAGTAGGCAATCCTATGCAAATGAGGGTTAGGATAGTGAATCGCAAGTTTACATAGCAAATGAGCACAGTCAGTGGAGTGTAGGAATAGGATAAGGGGAGTAACAGAGTAGAAGATAGGTGACATCACGAGGGGGGGTATGTATGAAAGAAGTGAAGTTCATTGGAGCAGAGTGGCATGTGTCAGCTGTCATTTACACATCATTGAAAGAGGTGTGTCAACAGGTAGGCTAGGAAAAGGAAAGAAATCGAAGGTGTATGCCGTGGATAACACTAAAGTTTCTTGCTGAGTGTGTATGCGTGTGGGTGCACGCTTGTAAACCTGAGTAAGACTGTGTGCATGCGTGTAAGCATGAGTGCGTGCGTTTAAGCTGGAGTAAGCATGTATAAGGCTGTTGAAAGAGTTGTAAGCACGTTTGTGCCAGTGTGTGCGGGTTTTACCAAGAATAAGAAAGTTTTAGTCTGTGTAAGCATGTGTGCAAGCGTGTGAGTTGCTGTGTGTGTGTTTGCACTTGTGTGCGCGGCACTGCCCCCGAGGAAACAGAAAGGAAATAGGCAGCACAACAAATAGTAGGAAGTTACCAGGGAGTACTAGCAGAGCTAGCAGGTGAAAACAATCAGAATCAGGCAATTACACAGGCAGTCACTAGCCCAGCCCAGCCCAACCCAGCACTTAAAACTCTGCAAACAACAGTCCATTATGTTTCTCTCAAGAGACACTGCAACACTGCAGTAAGCTAATAGAAGTGAAAACTGAAAAAGCTTTACTGAGATAAAGAAATGTTAGGGGCTGCCATTGCTGTTATAAGGCGACATATGCAACATGCTGAGGGTGGTGACAATGCAAATGCTGCTGGTCAACCCCATAGTGAGGAGACAGAGAAGAGTGTACAGGCCCAGGGTAACCTACCAGGGGCTACATGAGGTGGAGATAGTGGAGCGCTATAAAGTGGACAGAGACCTCTTGCAGCAAATTGTTGAGCTGTGCAGGCCACCCCTCACACACAGAACCAACAGAGGGGAACCCATCCCAGTGGAAACCAAGGTATGTATTGGCCTAAGAATATTAGCAACAGGTGCCTTCCAGAGACCAACTGGTGATATGATGGGGATATCACAGGCATCAGCATCCAGGGTACTGCACCAGTTCCTGGATGCCATGTCAGTACATGTTGGTGATCATGTATATTTCCCCAATTCCCATGAGGTATTGGCCAGCAATATGCATCTCTTCCAGCAAATAGTGGAATACCCTGAGGTAGTAGGTGCAATAGACTGCACGCACATATGCATCAAAGCACCAGCCGATGAGTGGGTTAGGGTCTACTTCAACTGCAAGGGCTTCCCCTCCATCAACTGCCAGGTTGTGTGTGATGCCCAGGGCATAATACTGAATGTGTGTCCTGGCTGCCCTGGAAGCTACCATGATTCCCATATCTGGCATCTGATGCAGCTGTACCAGACATTTACAGTGGGGACATCCCACATAGTCACCTAGTGGGGGATGCTGGCTATGCACTGGAGCTGTGACTGATGACACCCATCAGAAATGCACACACACCTGAACAGGAACATAATGAGGCACACGCACAAACACGAAATGTAATCGAGCGTGTGTTTGGCCTGCTCAAGTCACGGTTTCAGTGCCTGAACACATCTGATGGAACCTTGCAGTACTCACCAACTACATGTACCCAAATTGTCATGGTATGTGCTATGCTGCATAATATGATCCTGACAAAACAGCTGCAGCAGGCCAGCATAGGCCTGGGCCAAACAGCCCCCCACCATTGCCAAGGCCATCACAGGCAGAGTGTGACTTGGAGGAGGAACAACCTGAGCCTGCCCCAGTAGGCAGAAGGAGGCGTGCCCAGTATGCTTTGGCCTTGGCAAAGAGGCAACGCATAGCACATACACTGGCTCAGTAGGAACCCTGGAAATGATACCTCTCTCTGACTCGCACATATAGTAAAAGGGATGCCTAACTTGACACTACCTGTTTTCAAACATGTATAGGGAGTGTAATATGTGCATCCGACATAGGCAGCCCTGCAGCACCACCTGAGGCATGATTGCCATGTGTCAAGCAATATAAAGCAGTGCTAAACAGCATTTACCACCATGTAGTATATGTAAACAAAATCACACACACCAACTAGCACAACTGTGATCAATGTTGAGTAATATTGGGCAACGTCCAGCAATGTTGGTTAATATTGAGCAATGTTGGACAAGCTTGATCTAAGTAGGGCATAGCTGAACAAAAGCCAACATGCTCATATTTGCTCTACTGGCCCTTAAGCAGTCTGGTCTGCTCAGTATGAAAACATAAAGCAGTGACCGCCTTCGAACCCAGGATACTGTGCACTGCAGTCATAGTACTGAACCACTAAACCATGACACTATTGCAGTGGTCAGCCTGTATGAAGAAATGTTGATAAGTCTATGCAAAGTATCTCATGTCTCATGGAAACCCTGCAGGCACAGCATAATCCCTGTTGAGTTATGACACAAAGGTGAGTCCTGCAGTACGAATAGAACCTGACTTTCAACACAGACAGTATAAATGTTAATATTGGTCATGTTCACACACTTCAACAAATGTAGTGGACTTCAGACAGCAACATACTGAAAGGTCACACTGGGCATGCTCACACACTTGAATAAATGAGACAAATGTCAGGCAACAAAATACTGAAAGGCCAAACTGGGCATGCCCACACACTTAGGCCATGTCTGAGTACAGCAGGGGGCCACACATATCTGGCAGTTGCATGTGTTAACCTAGGAACCTCTCACTATTCAGCAATCCACCCTGTGCACACAGTTATATGACAACAGACACATATATAATATAGTGGAACCCTGTCATAATCAAATATGTTCTGCAGATACCTAAGTTGTTCATAGAAAGTGGGAAAGCAAAGATGATAAAAACCTGAAATCAGTATCAATAAACATTGTGCATCCCAAACATTACCATAGGTTCAGAGGTTGATACTAGGCTATCTGCCCTAGGGCATGTACAAGCCTAGCCAGAGTGTGTTTGGCTTTCGCAACCCTGTCAGATTAGTACACTGTGCCTGAGAATAGTAGGTCACACAAGATAGCCCTTTTATGATTAGTTTATTGTGCCTGTGTCTAGCAGGGACCCAGAAGAGATCCCAGGGGTAAACTTATGATCTCCCATCCACTCATCAAGATTTCTCTTGGAGAGAGTCAGTGAGGGGCTCTGCCTAACTTGGACTGGGATTTTGTTCCAGAGTGAGGGGAGACTCTGGGATATGAATCTGTCCCTCCAGCATGTCCTGTTTATTTCTGTGCTGAGGTTTAAGTCCATGGAGCGTGCAGCTCTAAGGGATTCAGAGCATGTCCATTAATTCTGGGTTTGACATGGCTTTATACGTCAGGCACAGATTGCCTCTGAGTAGGCGGTAAGCAACTGAGTAGAGCTGGAGTTTCTTTAGCCGAACTGCGCAGGGCATCTGCTTGAGTCCCTTGATCCTCTTGGTGAGGTACTTTTGGGGTCTTTCCAGTTGCTGCAGGTGTCGGGTAAGGTACATCCCAAATGGGGCATTGTATTCAATTATGGGCTTGATGATTGATGAGTAGAGGGGCACAATGACCTCTCTTGGTCTAGATGTGAAACCTTTCGTGATAAGGTGGGCTATATAGAAGGTCTTTCTAACCACTTTGGCAACGTGATTGTCAAAGGAGAGATTACTATCTACTTGGGTCCCCAAATCCCTAATTACTTCTTCCGTACTTAATGGATTACCACCTATGTGGTAATTTGTGGGCACTTTGTTTTTCCCAAAGGGGATGACTATGCATTTTTTTGGCATTTAGCTATAGGCCATGGCTCTGGCACCAGTTATCTGTCTCTGTGAGACCCTTTTGGAGGATGCTTGTGTCAGCCGGAGAGTCTGTTATGGCACCCAGTTTGCAGTCATCTGCGAACTTGGTCAGAAATAGTCCTCCCGTGTTAGCCTGTACCTCAGATAAATATATACCAAACAAGAGAGGTCCCAGGACTGAGCCTTGTGGGATGCCACTTGTAACTGGTTTAGAGTCTGGCATGGCACCTGCAATTCTGACCATGTGGGTGCTATCCCTGAGCCAGTTTGCAACCCATCTTGTGACATATGAGTTGATATTTAAGCTGGTGAGCTTATTTATGATGCCCGAGTGGGGTATTGTGTTGAAGGCTTTTGCGAGGTCCAGGTAGGCTGTGTGGACTACCTTCCCTTCGTCTATGGCCCGGATAACTGTTTCAAAGAAATCGACCAGGTTCAAGAGGCAAGATCTGGTCTTAACAAAGCTGAATTGTGTAGGATCCAGTGTCTGGAGGTTCACGATGTATTTGTTTATGAGTTCCATGATGGTACGCTCCATAACTTTGCAGACCAGGCTAGTCAGGCTTATAGGGCAATAGTTTCCGGGGTCCATTGTGGCACCACCTTTCTGATGCGGGACCACTGTTGCTGTACGCCATTCCTTGGGTACATATCCTGTAGTAAGTCTGAGATTGAACAGTGACTTTATGTGAGGGTTAAGTTCTTCTTGAAGCTCGTGTAAGATGCAGCCCGAGACACCGTCCGGTCCCATTGATGCTGTGTTTTTTGCTTTGGAGAGGGCAGCTCTCACTTGTTCATCTGTGATGTCAGGGAGGCTATACTCTGTTGGAATGGACATTTGCACTTTTGGGGGGGATGGGGGGACGAAATTTGCACTGAACCTGTCTGCCAGGATGTTGGCAATGTCTGTGGGTTCAGTGTATTTTTTGTCATTTTGCACTAACTCAGAGCGTATCTGGGAGGTGCCACCCAGGTTCCTGACATAACTAAAGAAGGCCTTGTGATTGTCTTTAGTGTCTTTCTAAGCTGGCCTTAGATGATTTTATGAGGGATCATAGCTTCTTGCTAGTACTGATCAGAGATGCCTTCCCTTTTTGGGATTTTGCTCTATCATGTAGTAGCTTCCTCCTTTTGTTGTATAGCTTATTTATGGCCGGGGTCCACCAGACAGGTCTCCTGCCTTTGGAGGAGTCAGTCTTGGTTTTATTTGGGATAACATGATCCATGCATTCCTGTAGGTGTCCATAAAATGAGTTTGTAAAGGATTCTGCGGTTTGGGCTGTATTTTCCACTGGCCTGGGGGCTTTGAAGGATACCACCTCAGTTTTGAGAAGTGTGAAGTTTGCTTTTGAGAAGGTCTTCACCGAGATTACCTTGGCTGGGGGTGGGGATGGGATATGGATGTCCAGTGAGATAAATTTATGGTCTGACCTTATCAATGAGGGGTATACCTCTGGTGTGGAACATAGAGTCCCCATGTTGGTGATGACCAGGTCCAGTATGTTTTCCCCTCTTGTGGGGGTGGTGACCAGTTGTTCCATAGCATTTGAGTTTATAAATTCTAGGAACCGTTGGGCGAGGGTGTTGGGGCTTGAGTAGTATTCCCAGTCAATGTTTGGGTAGTTGAAGTCACCCAATATAATGGTGTTTGGAGAGACCTTCATATTCTCCAGTGTTCTCAGGAAAGCCGAGTGGGGTTCCTGAGTTTGGGAGGCTGGTCTGTAGCAGGCTACAAACTGAAATGCAGTTTTGCCCACTGTTAGTTGCACATGGATGGTCTCCGATGCTTCGTGCAGTGCTACTAACTTGGAGGTGTGGGTATCTTTGATGTATATGGATACTCCCCCTCCTTTTGTGGTTCGGTCCGAGTTTTGTGACCGAAAAGCATGGTATGAAGTATAACCTGGTAGTGCTGGGGTGCTTTTGGGAGCCTTGAACTAGGTTTCTGTTACTGCACAGATATCGATATTCTCCATACTGAGGAGAGCCTTGAGTGCGTGCATTTTGAGGTTTAGACTTCTGGCATTGAGCAGCATTACCCTTAGTTTCTTTTTCCTTGTATTGTCTATGGAGGTGGGTTTGTCTTTTGAGCCTTGCTTAAAAAAGGCACTATGGGGGTGACAAGAGCCTTAGCCAGTATTCGAAAGCCCAGGGGTGACAGGTGCAAGCCGTCCTTAGTGAAGCAATGTGGCTTGTCGAGCATGTCATCTCAGGCTGACAGACACTGGATCCCCTTTGAATGACACCAATATGTTAGCCAATTGTTAAAATTTATCATTTTATGTTTATACTGTGGCATCATTCTTGGTGAGAGTAAGATGCTACTCAAGGTCAGTGTCATACCAGCCTGGGCTACATGATCAGAGAGCACCTCTATGTCTCTTTTCATGTAGTCCAGGGAGGTATGTCTCAGGTCATTCACATCAGCATGGACAATGACGGAGTCATATTTGTACTTGCTTTGGAGTGACCTGAGTGCATGTGTTAGGTAGCGGATCCTGGCACCTGACAGACAGCTTACAGTGACCTTCTCTTTGTTCAGCCTGGTGAGTGGGATGTCAGTGTGTCTGACAATAGAGTCACCTATTAAAAGTGTATTAGGTGTGTTGTTTAGCCTTAAGGGCAGTGACTGTGTGGCACGCTGACTTTGTGAACTATGTGATACGTGGGTATTGTTGTGGGGTAGCAGTTGTTTGGGTGTCTGCTTTGGAGGTCTCTGCTGCTTAGGCAGATTTTTATTTAGAGCCTCCAAGTATGTTTTTGTGTGTTTATGTGTTTGGTTTGCTGTTGCTATAGGTCTATGTGAGACTGGATTTGTGGTGTGTGTGGTTACCTTCTCCTCCGGTCATGGGTCGAGAGAGCTCAGCCTCCAGTTTGGCTATATAGTTGCATCTCTCACATATATTTGAGTTTGTTGGGAGGAGGAGAGGTTTGTCTGTGTACATAAGGCAGTTGTAACATTGCCTTAAAATTCCCATATTCACCAGCTGGACTGGAGAGTACACACGAAACTGACCTTTGGACATTTCAGGATATTATGATGAAATACTTTTTGACTGATCAAAAAGGATCAGTAGGGTTTTAAGTGTGTAAAAGAGTATAAGAAGGGTTTAGTGCTTAAGTTTGTTGGTGTTTTGTAAAGATTATCTGCAAAGGAGTCCAGACAGAACCATGACACTTCCTTCAGCTATATCATAAATAGCAATGTACACTCATATATGTCCTGAGTCAGGGCCAACTGTACATGACTGACAATGCCAACATTCTGTCAGACAGGCCCATACATACATACCCACCTCCCACTGACAAAAGGCCCTATCATCATACCAGGAGATATCACACGTAGAATGGGTAAACAGCTCCTTCCAAAGCCAAAAACATGGCATCAATTGGATTACATTGTTTCCCTATATGTGTCATAAGTGAACTGCAGAACAAACAGACCCTGCACCTGAACAGTCTGTTAAGCCTCACCCTCTCTACAGGATATGAAACTGTTGAATGGGTTACAGCAACATATGGCACACTCCACAAGTGTTGGTGCACAACAGATCATGGGAACTATAGTCTTATAAGCCTATGAAGTCTGATCTGCAAGGCCATGGAGTCCATCATGATTGAAGCCATAAAGAGAGCTATTGGAAGCCTACAAACACACAACCCTACCAACTTTGGTTTGGTCATGGGCAGATCATGGTTCCCAAACCTGCTAGACTGTTTGCAAGGCAGCCACCCAGGACATACATCACTGAAATGAGCTACACACGTCCCACATAGACTTTGAATAGCCCTTTTCCAACATCCCAGACACATATTGTATCCACAAAATCAACAATCTGTGCATAAATATGTATTGTCATATGATGGATTGGCAACTGGTCCACAGATAGATAACACAAGCTAAGAATTGTGGAGTCTTGTTCAAGCTGTTAACACCTGCTGTCCCCTATGGCCCAGTCCTAGGATTGCATAAAACAAAGTGCACACACATTACCATGTCTAGTCTGATGATGTCAGCATCCCACAAATATAGCAGGAGAAACAACCACACCCAGTGAAGCATATAGCGCATCGTGTTAATGTGTATCTCTATAGTATCATAACATAGTTAGGTCGGGGTTTGAATCCTGCAAGTGGGGGGGTGTATGTTTGTGTGTGCTTTTTTTGAGAGGAGTGCCCTTTTTGGAGACTAGGAAAACACCTTAAAAGAGGTATATTCCTCTTTGGCAAGTTTGATGTCAGCATCCCACAAATACAGCAGTGGAAACAAAAGCTCCCAGTAAAGCATATAGTGCATCGGGTTAATGTGTATTTCTACAGTATCATAACATAATTAAGTAGGGGTTTGAATCTTGCAAGTGTTGAGTGTGGGGGGTGTATGTTTGTGTGTGATTTCCTTTGAGAGGAGTTCCCTTTTTGGAGACTAGGAAAACACCTTAAAAGAGGTATATTCCTCTTTGGCAAGTCTGATGATGTCAGCATCCCACAAATATTGCAATGGAAATGAAAACTCCCAGTAAAGCATATAGCACATCATGTTAATGCGTATATCTGTAGTATCATAACATAGTTAGGTAGGGATGGGTGTGTGTGTGTGTGTGTGTGTGTGTGTGGGGAGGGGTATGTTTGTGTGTGATTTCCTTTGAGAGGAGTTCCCTTTTTGGAGACTAGGGAAAACACCTTAAAAGAGGTATATTCCTCTTTGGCAAGTCTGATGATGTCAGCATCCCACAAATACAGCAGTGGAAATGAAAACTCCCAGTAAAGCATATAGCGTGTCATGTTAATGCGTATAGGGATTTGAATCCTGCAAGTGTTGAGTGTGTGTGTGGGGGGGTGTATGTTTGTGTGTGATTTCCTTTGAGAGGAGTTCCCTTTTTGGAGACTAGGAAAACACCTTAAAAGAGGTATATTCCTCTTTGGCAAGTCTGATGATGTCAGCATCCCACAAATATTGCAGAGGAAATGAAAACTCCCAGTAAAGCATATAGCACGTCATGTTAATGTGTATCTCTCTAATATAATAGCCTAGTTAGGTAGGGGTTTGAGTCCTGCAAATACTGTGTGTGGGGTGGGGTGTATGTTTGTGTGTGATTTTCTTTGAGAGAAGTGACCTTTTTGGAGACTGGGAAAACACCTTAAAAGAGGTACATTCCTCTTTGGCAAGTCTGATGATGTCAGCATCCCACAAATACAGCAGTGGAAATGAAAGCTCCCATTAAAGCATATAGCGCATTGCGTTAATGCATATCTCTCTAGTATCATAGCATAGTTAGGTAGGGATTTGAATCCTGCAATTATTGAGTGTGTGTGACACTGTTAGTCAATGTGTTTTGGGTTTTGCTTTTACTACTGTATGACATATCAGTAAAACAACAGTATGTGCATTGCACACTTCAGGTATCTGTGTGGCAAATACATATATGTACATGTGACCTCAATTAATTCATAGGTGTGAAGCCTGCTTTCTACATGAATACATTTGTTACCTTTGACAGATTGTGCTGCTGCTTCTCAGACCTTAGGTCACATATGTATGTTTGTGACAAGGCCAGCCACTGTAGTGATCTGTGGCCTTGGTCATCTGTGTCACACACACCCATGACAGTTTCTATAGAATAGTGTGGGTGAGGGTTCATGCCTGGGATATATTTCAAACATGTTCAAACACAACAAAGTCTGTCAATAATGGACATTCATTATAGGTGTACAACAACTTTGTGGATATGCATACAGACCCCTTATTGCTTATGTGATACACTGAGGGACGTCAGAATACCTTTGGAAATGTGAATACCAAAGGGCAGCTTACATAACACGTGGCTGTATGTATACATCGGTACCCCTTCTACATGTTGTGGGCTACTACCTATGTGGTACTGTCGGGATACTATGTTTAGTAAATGTGGATAACTATGCTATAGTTGGCTTATAGCTTTACAGCATGGGTTGGACAACAGGTATCTGTCTGTATGATACCCTTGTGGAGGATAAGTGTCTCATCCGGAGAATTCATTGTAGGCCACTGTATGCATTACCAGATGTGGATGGACATATCCCTAGTGTGTTTGCTTGTACCTAAGAGGGCTACATGCCAAACAGGAGTGGTCCCAGGAATGGGTGGTGGTCAATACCACTGGTTACTGGTATAGTATAGTACCGGAAGGATCCAAATGCTACTGTGTTTCCTACATCTGTGTGTCAGTTGTCAAGTCATCATCTAACGATTGGTTATAGTCAGGCTGTTGAAGTTGTGTATACTACCAGAATGCAAACCACTGACAGACAGTAACAGTATCACCCACAGCATAGTGTCAAACCATGTCATACACACATGTGTATCCAAGTTAAAACATATGTGTAGTAAAATGCATACTGGCCACAAATAGAAAGTATAAAGTGCTAACACTGTGTAATACAGGGCATGTCACCCTTCCCATGTGTCCACTATGCACGTACATGCAGACAGTGCACCTCTACCATGTTCATAAATGTACACCTGCAAATCTGTACTGCACACATCACACAGGTACTGTCCACTCACCAACACATGCTGCCAGAACTACACACATCAGCCAAGTGGCACATGGGCAAACAATACATTTATGGAATTAACACTGGTATAAACAATACTACATTGATAATCATAGCTTTAATGCATCATGCCTGCTCAGATATACCCACAAGGATATCATTACACTTTACTGTTGACAACATGCTAACATTGCTGCACTGCTATTAAGTCACCCTGTGCATCAGCACCATGTTAGCTTGTTCCTACATCAGTGTTACAGATGACAGGAGATGGCACAGTTTCATCATATGCACAGGGTGTGTTGTTGGTTTGCCAGAGCCCGACATTGACCCAATCCAATCGACATGTATGTGTGTGTGTGTGTGTGTGTGTGCGTGTGTGTGTGTGTGTGTGTGTGTGTGTGTGTGTGTGTGTGTGTGTGTGTGTGTGTGAGGGACAACAGTACAGCATGGGTCAATGTTGATGTAATGTGTGTGTGTGTATGTGTTAGCCCTAGGTGTTTGGTTTATGTGTGTGTGTCTGCATGCACACAGTTCCACCATGTGGTTGCCAAATACGGGAGGTTGTGGGACAGTCACAGACTGCACCTGCCAGGCTGTACAGATCACCGTCTCTGGCCACAGACACAGTACCTGTGCCTGGTAGGGGTGCCACGGACAGTATCGGGTGCTAAGCCAGACTGGGTACTATCATCAGAGGCAGAGGGATGTCGACTGGACCCATGTACCTGCTGGGATTGGCCAGAGCCACGTGCATGTGGTCTTCTAGGACGGTCTATTGACAGCCCAGACTCAGCATTGCTGAGGCTGGTACTGCCACTACGGGAGCGGCAGTGACTTGTGTGTCGTCCGCAACAACTGCCAGCTGATGATGTTGCTGGCATACATCCACGCCGATGTCTCAGCCGTCCTGCACTGTCCTGGCACATGGACATGACATTGCGGAGTACATCCAGTGTCTCCCCCCAACGTCTATCAATGACCTCGGTGTAATTACGGATGGCACCGGCAAAGTCACGGATACTGTCATTGATAGCGGTGTTATGGGTCCTCTGCGCCCTTAGTCTCTGTCTGGTGTACCGTTCCATACGTGCCTGAGCCTGCATTACAGCCCGGAACATACCTGAGGTTTTAAGACCTGTGGGGGCACGTCTGCCAGGGGCATTACCACCAGCAGTGTTCCCACGAGAACCCCTGGATATCTGCCTATGTGGTACCATTCCAGGGATCTGGGTATGGCTGCTGTGAGGTGATGCATGTGCCATAGATACCACACTATCCTGGTCAATGCCTACTGGATGCTGTCCCTCAGCTAAGGCCATTGGTGATGAGAGATGTATTGGCAGTATGAATGTGTGCATAGATGGAGTGGAAAGCTGTGGCAGACCAATTACAGACCCTGTCAAACCTGCCTGTGCCACAACACATGTATCATCATTTCCACTATTTGTGGCAGTGACTTCAGGTTCCCTGCTGCACTCAACCAACACAACCTCAGCACCTGTGAGAGGAAGACAGGAAACACACTTTACAATCTGTACATGATGTTAGCACACATGCACACATGAACACATGCACACATGCCCACATGAACACAAATACACTACTTACTAAAGTTGACACACACACACACACACACACACACACACACACACACACACACACACACACACACACACACCAACAGCAATCCAGAACATACTCATTAGTATCACAAGCCAAAGAGTCCTATCACACGTGTCAGCATGCAGGATGTGTGTTGCTCAACAGCATGCAGTTTGAGTGTAGAGAGTGCTTGTTGATAACAGTATACATGTCTTTGATGCATGTGTGTTGTTCAATGATTGACCTCACCCTGGAACACAATGTGTACATGGACACAACATTGCTGTGCAAGTATTTAATGCTTTCCAATGTCCTGTGCACCATCACTCATAGGTATACATACCATGGCCAGATGCACACAACTGTCAGGTGTATAGCAATGAATGTTATGTGTAGTACTGTAGTTACTGTAACTGGATGTAGTGTAGTACCATGAGCCATCATCAGGCAGCATCATGTGGTCACTCAAGGCCACTAATGTGTGCCACACTGGCAACTATCTTGCTGTACTTGAACTGCAGCACTTTGGTTACATTAACCATTTCACAGGCAGTTGTTACATGGGTAGGTAAGGTGTTCAATAGGGAGCATTGCCTAACATGAATGTGTTGTGTGTTGAAGAGTGTCGCACCGTCCCATGTTAGGCCTCTATCCTCAGGTATAGTATGTGTGCTGTGTGGATGACATTTGGGATACTGGAGTCTGACTTTACAGCAGGTATCTAATTACACCATGTGTATCATATTAACACTTACTGTGTATGACAAAGTGGTGTATGTTGTGTGCATGTGTATTGACTCTGCCTATACAGTGTCCACTACAGTGTCCCACAATTGGTTGGGATGCTCTGTGCATTGCATGTGTTTGAGGCAGCTACTCATGTTACTGGGATGTGCATAGTCCCACAGAAACCATGCAGAGCATGCATTATGTGTAGGTGTTTTACATGTGTATATGGCCTACAACTCTCCTATGACATGCACATGTTATTTGCTATATTAAATGTAGAACTCTCACCAGCATGGGTCTGCTGTCTTGCTGTCTCAACAGAGGGACCTACAAGGATATGAAACAGTTTGTCAGTGTCAACAACTATGGCATTGCTGCTGTGAGTTTGCAATTTTACAGTAGTACAACGGGTGACAGTCACAGGATACAGATTATGTTCCAAATTATCAGTATTGCACAACACCAGGCTCCACATCTTCTAAATACACAGTACACATCTGACATATGATTGTTCTAACAATCAAGCTAGAAGTAGTCTACAGATATGCCATGTTACCTGCACGCTCTGAGTCAACTTGCTGGGTGACTCCGGCCTCCATGATGACACATGTCTGTTGTAGTGGTTGGCCAGGAGCCACCATGCTGAGGAGCAGCTCCTCCACTCTGGTGAGGGGCAGATGTGATGCTGCACCACCACCTGTGGCAAGCTGTTGTCTGCGTATATCAGTGGCATGCTGCCGGACATGTCTAATTAAATCACTGCAGTGATAGCGTACCTGCTCATAAGTCTGGTTATGCATGCCTACGTCATTCACCCAATGGACAACATCTTGCCACAGTGCAGTGCGCCCATGCTGGTCCTGGCTGGTTCTGGAGAACAGCAGGGTGTGATGTTGTAGTAGGGTGGATATGATTATTTCCTCCTCTTCAGGGGAATACGCAGGGTTGCGATGGTGAGACATGTCCCTGGAAGACAATAAAACAATAATTTTGAGCAAGTCATGTGGCACACTTAACATTCTAAAGTACAGATATCAATGAAATGTGATATATAGTAACCTATTGGCTGTCAGTAGATAGACTCTTTTAATACCACATATCAGTGCTCACCCACAACTGTCTGACAGTGCCTGGCACATTCTATATATTAAACCATGTTCTGCACAGCAACAAAGTGAAACCAGTATGTAAGACTATACAACAGTACATGGCACACTGTATGTGACACAATGCACTACCTAGCCACAGGAGGTATATATCAAGCTAATGCATGAAGAAAGATGTCATCCATTGCAATGAATGTAAAGTACAGTTACAGTATTACCAGTATACCACAGTAGTCTTTGATGCCAAATCCCTACCTAACATATGTGCACAGTTGTTGATATAAGTGGCATACTGCTGTACTAGACTATACATGTTGCTAAATACACACGTATACCCTGTAACACAGATATGATTGAGGGCATGGTACAGGCATAATTACACACACATCAGACATACATACAACACACAAATGTATGGCAACCCAGATGAGCTTTACCTATGTACCATACAGTACTGTGTGTCACTACTTACAAAACCTTATGCCTGAGGTATGTAATCTGTGAGGACTACAGGGAAGACACAAAACAGTGTTTCCAAGCAATGTGAACATACATCATACTGTACTGTTTAGGCCTACAGCTTCAGGTGGTACTACAGTTCATATGGGAGTTGGATTCACCAGCAGTACCACTCACTAAGCATACATGTATTGCTTTAGCCTACAATGGGGCACCACAGTCGACAACAAGGGACTACGTCACACCGTATGCCATACTACTTTTTCTGCCTAGCAAAAGCATGCACATCTTTTGCTGGGATCACAGCTAGGACACAAACTACCATGACAGAAACAATTTCACACTAAGCTATCACATTTTTACAGACCTTGCACACATTCACCAACACATTCACCATCACACTCAGTCAACCTCACATAGCAATTATTGCACTAAGTACATGTGTGTGGGCATCGTGTCATGGGTAGGTAATACGCTATTGGCCTTAGGGCCTACAGCAGCCTAGCCTTACGCTACCCTGGCCTTTGACACACATGTAATTTAATTTCACTTGCCCCTGTCAACCAGAGCCACAGAGGTGATTCCCAGGGTGCATTTCCTATCTCCCAAACAATCATCAGGAGTATTTATGACAACTGCTAATGAGGAGCTTTGTTTGCTATTGATAGGTGGTTTCTTCCAGAGTATGGCATGTCTCTGAGTTAGGACTCTATCCCTCCAGCATGTGCATTTAGTGAGCTGACAAGGTGTAGGGCCCTAGAGCGTGTATCTGGGAGGGATTGTAATATGTTTACGTGGAGGATGTCCAAAAGCTATGGGTATGACATAGCTCAGTATGTTAGGCAGAGGTCACCTCTGGGTAGGCGCTATGCAACACAGTGTAGCTGTGGTTTTGTGAGTCGGTCTGCATAGGGCATCTGTTTGAGGCCAGTATTACTCTTCATGACATATGTCTGTGGCCTTTCCATTTGCTGTAGTAGGCATTGTACTCTCTAATGGGTTTTAAGTGTGATAAGTAGATGGGAACACTGACCTATATTTCCCTAGATGACACCTTTTGTGATGATGTGTACCACGTAGACAGAGTACATAACCAGTGTGGCACTGTGATTATTAAAGGGGAGGCTACTGTCCACCTGTGTTCCATGTCCCTTATCACACCTTCAATGTTAGGTAGACTACCATCTATGTGGTAGTTAATGGGTACAGTGTTCTGACAAGAAGGGATGGCACTGCAGTGTCAACACTGAGCTTCAATCCATACCTTGGTCGCCAGGCAACTGTCGCAGTAAGTATGCCCCATGTCTCTCTCCCTCTATCTATATATATATCTACATATCTATATATATATATATATATATATATATATATATATATATATATATATATATTATATATATGTCTATATATGTCTATATATATATATATATATATATATATATATATATATATATATATATATATATATATCTATATATATATATATATATATATATATATATACACATACATACACACATACATACATATAAACATCCATTGCTGTACATATAGATGTACATATAGGCACATATACAGTCCACTATTCATGGCGGGAATATCAATTATGCGACAGTTGTGAGATATACAGTTATGTAATAATATTGCACAGTATTGTGCAGACTGCATTGAAGGTGTCCTTAGCCCATGTAGCTTTAGCAGGCCTCACTGGCTGCAACACTGCAAAACTGACAGAGCATACCCACAGCGTTTAACCACCACATGTCATATACCAGCACTGCATGCTGTTTTCTTTGCCACACACTACAACCTACATAGAAATATGCACATAACAACCTTCAACAATGTATATGTGTACACCCTTCACAAACAGTTGCAGTATGTCCCTTGCCCTATGCACATGTACAGATGCATAGAGATACATACTGCTGCCACATATGGATGATTCACAGTATGTAGAGTATTCTTCATAAACATCTACTACATGCCAGCAAATACATATGTGTTACATACCTTTCGTTTGTATTGCTGTGTTCCATTTGTTTTTAAAGGATTTTTTTTTCTCTGTCTGTTGCTCTTTCTTTTTCTGTGTCTCTCTGTTTCTGTTTCTGTCTCTTTGTCTGTCTTTGTCTGTGTCTGTGTCTCTGTCTGTGTCTCTGTCTCTCTCTTTCTCGCTCTCTCTCTTGCTGCAATGAGATTATTGCATGTGCAGACAGCAAGTACAGCCTGCTTTTCTAGGTATCTGCACATGTGCATGTGATGGCTTCTGCACCAATTGATGCCCACCATTTACTAATTGCATGCAGCCTGCTGTGTGGTAATTGCAGTACTCACTGTCATAGCAGCCCACTGCTATAAAATGCTAGGTTAGGTAGGCGTAGCCCTTTCAGCTTTCCAAAGTGGGGCCCATGCTTGTTTGCTGTGGACACCGTTGTGTCAGTCAGAAGGTTGGTATACTTCTTATCTCTGAAGCTAGGGTTGTAGCCAGTGATTTGCATGTTGTACTCAAACCTGAATGTTGCTGCTTCAAGTACACACTTGTCAGCGTAGAATTTTACTCACCCCTCCAAATGCTTACACAAGATACATAGGAGTATATACATTCTTTTCTAATTAGACAATTAACTGCCATACAAAAGTGGTTATTGCAATGTATTCCTCTGGCACATGAACTGTTTGTGAACTACTATACTGTAAATATTAATTACCTCACTTCTGAACAGTTTGTTGTTTATTTGTGTTGACATTAGCATGGGCTGCTCAAGACAACTGGACACATTTCAGTACTGAGTATGCCTACCTACATCCTTGGTAGACCCTGAATACACAGGTATATTGTTCTTTTGGGTAGGGGTGCAGAAGTACAGAGAGCATTATATATTATTGTGTGATGTTTATCTTGCTGAACATACAGGGTTGCTGTGTACCTATTAGTCTAACAAGGCAAGTAGTCTTTCTGCGTAGCTCCCACTTGTGGACATATCCAGATGGTAGCCAGAGGTTAGCCTATTATTCTTTGTCTGTGCACCACACCAGTATTTTCTGCACTGGAACAATGGCATTGTCACAGTTGGTTGCTAACAGTACATGGCTACATCCTTTGATATTTCTGTGTTGTACTCAAACATAGGGGTATGCTTGTGGGACTCATTCCAAAGCCATTTGCAGTGTGTAACAGCAGAAAAGCTAAAATGCCTGTGTGTTTCTGCCTCTGCCAGGCCTCTGATACACTCAGGTATATATTTGAACAGCCTCAGGGAAAGGTACATATAAGTGGGGTACACCTGTAATATATAACAGACATTAAGTTGAGACTGTGAAATAATCAGAGCATATGTATTAATACACCTTTTCTGACGTGCATGCAGTGTGTACTCTTACTTATTGACATTATTCATTAAGTGTAATTCCCCACTTTTCGGCTTACTGTCAGTACTTTTCAGAGGGATTCTGAGGGACAAAGCTAACATTTGTTTACGAATCAGGGACATCCCTGAAAAGCAGTCCCAGTTGGGAAGTATGGCCTCTGCCCTATTCAAATATGCCAGTGTTTATCCTGCTGTGATACTGTGTGGGGTTTGTAAAGTGCTACTGTAACATTATTTCCTGCTAGAATGGCTGGTTCTCTTTTCACAGTCATGTCATGCAATTCCACAACAACTGCTAGTAAAGATCCACAGAACAAGATTTGTGTCATGGCATCCCTATTTTCCCTTTACATTCACTCATTGTAATGCATGATATATTTATTACAGCACCAGCTTGTTATATATCGACTGTGTCCTAGTGGTACTTCATGCAGTGTAGTGTGTCCAAGGTCTGGTGTTCGAGACTGACAGAGGTGTTTTATTTTGCTGCTCAGCAGAACAAGGGCCCTGCCATGCAGAGTGACTAAGGCACTTTTAAGCAATTGTAAGCAGGTTTGCATGAAGTTTAGCAATACTTAGCTAAGTGCACACATGTGCACACTCGCTTAAACCCACTAACTACTGCTTAAAAGTGCTTACTCCCGCTAACCCCCGTGCTAATTTCTTTGAAAGAAAAAAAAATGGGGAGATAGGAAAGTGGTGAAAAAGGGGGCACAAAGAGGGAAAGACAGTAGGGAAACAAGCTCGGGATGTGCAGGACGGATGTAGGGAAGGTCCATAGCTGCCCATTTCTTTACCAGCAACAGCTGTGCATATGCAATACATTTGGTGTGAAATTTGAAACCTTCCTCCCCTGAGAGAGGGGTGAGGACAACAAAGTATGTTGTACTGCCAATTATAATTACCAGTTTACATGTCCAGCGGACATGTGTGCGAAATGGGCAGCTATGTATGGGGCGTAATTTTTTTGTGGGAACAGATTGCCCTTTTTTTTTTTTTCAGGTGAGTGTGGAAAGTGAGGTAGAGTTGGGGAGGTAAACAGACAAGACAAACAAGATGCATATTTATATAATGCAAGGGTACAACAACATTTCAAAGTAAGTGACACAGACACACTCCAAGTATTATACCTTTATTAATTACATTACACACTTTTCTACAGGCTCTCTCCTTTATTTGATATTACAGTGCATACAGAAGACATATTCAAGACATATTATACCTTTATTAATAGGTTACAACACTCTTTTTCAGGCTCACTCACTTATTTTATATGACAGTACATGCAGAGATATTATTCCAGACTTATTTTACCTTTATTAATGTGTTACTACACTCTTTTTCTGGCTCTCTTGACTTATTTTATATAACAGTACATGCAGAGGAATTATTCAGGGCATTTTATGGCTGTATTATTGGGCTACAACACTTTCTTTCAGGCTCTCTCACCTATTTTATATAACAATACATGTAGAATAAGTACTAACCTGCCTGGTGGCGCAGCCTTAGCAGCCTATCTGATAGGCTTGTTGATTCACAGCATGGACACCTGCAGCTGTGAAGTAAATGAAGGGATATTGAGACATACCTATCCATTATATAGACTAAATTAGCATGTCTTACATACTGCATTCCATGGCTACCTACTTAGTAGTGGGGCATCTTGCATGTCACAGGCCTCCTGTATCCATTGGTTCAGTAGGTCCTGCTTCCGTCTCTTCAGGTCTGCATAGTGGTGACAGACCTGCTCACCAGTCCGAGGAACGCCTGTGGCACTGGTGAGATCATGAGCTAACTGGTTCCAAGCCTCTGCTTTGTACTCCATCCCTTGGAACTGGCCCTGCAGGAGTCTTGACTCATGACAGTGGACAAGGAGCCAAACCATGTATTTTGACTCCTTGATGCCCCAGCGTTGCGCTCGAAAGCAAGTACCCTCTCCAGCACCAGCCATTCTAATTGCAGATGGGAGCTACAATCAGTTATGGTGAGTATTCCCACCTATGGGGCTTAAATATGCCACATTTCCCACACTTTTTTGTGATTGGCCATTTTTGAAAATTCTCGGCTGACTGCAGACCTGCTTAGCAATGGTTAATCTACCATTTATAAGTATATGTATGTTGACCGTGGATGTTTATCCAAAGCTGTCATGGCTTAGTGGTTCAGTACTATGATTATGGTGCACAGTGTCCTGCGTTCGAACCTTGCCATTGCTTTTTATTTTATTACTGTCCAGACAGGCTAGGGGGTGTGGCTGTGTTTAGGCAACTTTGCTCTACGTTGCTCCACGTTGCCCTTCGGTGCGCTGGTTGGTGCAAACCTATTGCGCAGGGTAAAGTGCTACTTAGCTATGGGCAATTATATTGCGCTGGGTAAAGTGCTGCTTAACTACAGGCAACTATATTCCGCTGGGTAAAGCGCTGCTTAACTACGGGCAACTATATTGCGCTGGGTAAAGCGCTGCTTAACTACGGGCAACTATATTGCGCTGGGTAAAGCGCTGCTTAACTATGGGCAACTATATTGCACTGAGTAAAGTGCTGCTTAACTACTAGCAACTATATTGCGCTGGGTAAAGCACTGCTTAACTACGGGCAACTATATTGCACTGGGTAAAGCACTACTTAGCTATGGGCAACTATATTGCACTGGGTAAAGCGCTGCTTAACTATGGGCAATTATATGTCAGGATCCTTCTTAT
The DNA here is from genome assembly GCF_019279795.1 of Protopterus annectens. Taxonomy (NCBI): domain Eukaryota; kingdom Metazoa; phylum Chordata; order Ceratodontiformes; family Protopteridae; genus Protopterus; species Protopterus annectens. The sequence continues at coordinate 1,180,226,360 of NC_056727.1, forward strand.
ATTTATAAATATACATTTTGTTCACTGATACATAGGCCATTTCAATGCTTTTTAGTAAAATTGTATTCATATATGTCAGGAATTATTTCATATACTAATTTAAAACATAAAATAGAAAGGGGAGGGGTGGGACTTGAACCGTGCATGCTTCCTTTTTCTGCAAAGGCTCTACCACTACGCTATTGCTATTTGGCTTAATTTGCATGCACATTCCTTATTATGCATTATGCTCTTCAATGTCAAAATTGCTAACTGCAGCTAAGCAATGGGCACACCCACGCAAATAAGGGCAGCTATACTGGGAATTAGAAAAAATTATATAACTGCACATGGGGTTTACAATGTGAGGGAGCGTAGTGTTGGGTACGTAGTCATTTGAGTGGACTTGCTCATGTGTGTTGACCTTTCACAATTCAGACACTTGTAGGGGCATGGACCTTTGGACTGCTCGGCAGTCAGACATGCCCCCTGCCTTTCTGCATGGTCCATGTTAGACTTAGAGAGGAGTCAGCGTGCCCTCATGAATTTGCATGGCACGCTGACGTCATACCGTTCAACTGCAGTTTCCGAGTAAGACTTATTTAGTCTTACATGGAGGATTTGTAAATCTGGGGGATAATAATGACATTCACAGGAAGATTTATTTATATAGTCAAGTAAAAATATGAAAAAAAAAATATTTTACTGATACAATACAGAAAAACAGCATGCATAAAGACTTAATTAATGCATGACCTACAGATTTATTGCACAAATAAAGATAGCAATATTATAACACAGAAGCAACACTTATGAACAACTTAAAGAGTAATTATTTCATAAATCAATTGCATTTACAAGGGAAAAGAAATATAAAAGTATTCCTTTGATTTCAATTATCTATGTGACAAAGCAGCTTGACAAAAATAACAGTTCCATGTTTAGTACCCATACTTGGTAACATCATTTGTTTATAATGATGTCAGACCCTGGGGAGTTTGCTGTATAGGCCTGACCACCTGGCTGAGTGGGTAGACCAGGTGATGGCAAGAAGGCCAGATTTCTATTGTGAGTATCATATATATATATATATATATATATATATATATATATATATATATATATATATATATATATATGGGTAGGCATAAACATATCTGTAAACAGATATGCAAGAGATGCATGCTTTTGTGCTGACATGCTTTTCTGTATAAATACACATGAATGTGTGTGAGTAAAGAAATATATGTAAGTATACATATATAAAACTGTAAAAGATATATATATATATATATATATATATATATATATATATATATATATAAATAATAAATAAATAATAAGTAAATAAAATAAATATATAAACATTCATATACTGTAGGTATTAGCTTATTCATTAGTTATACTTCAGCCAGACACTTTTTATAAAGAAATGCTTTGGATTGCATATGCCACAGAATATTTATTAATATGATAACTGTAAAAGATAGTAATTTCTTCCAAAATATTAACTGCACATAGAAAATGGCTGATGCCGGTTAGTCATCACTCCCCTACACAGAGTGGAGGTTGGGAAGGGGTTAAAGCAGCAACTGAATGACCAGCATAAAAGATACTGTGAATGCATTGTTTCATTACTTCTGTATACCTTCCTACTTAATCCCCTTAAATGCTAACATTTATTATCAAATCATCAAAGCACACATTCTCGTGAAATATTTCTAGTGAATCCGTCTGTAACATGCTAGTAGCCTAACATGGAGGAATGATTTTCTTGGTGCTTCACATGCCCTGCTGCATGCTGCTGTTCTCCTGTTCTCAATATGGATACAATGCATCCCAAGGAACCCAATGCTGTTTATGGGAAGGAAGCTATGTTTATAAAGATGGTTAAGGACACTCATGAAAAGCAGATGTTAAGTTAAATCCTAGAAATGTTGCAAGATGTTTCTCTCAATGCCAAGGGGCTGCAAAGCTGGCTTCAAAAGCAGCAAAGCTGTATTGATAAATGCCAAGCAAGTGTGAAAGCACTGCAGAAAGAGATCACAACTCAAGAGGATACGGTATCTAAGTAGTCTCAGCAAATCTTGGAGCTATGATCAGACGTGAGTTACTTCTGTGCTAAAGCTGATGGCCTAGAGAACAGGCAGAGGTGAAGTAACCTGGGTCTTTCAGGCATACATGAATTTGTTAAGGACAACAACTTGCTCAACTATTTTTTACAAAAAATCCTCTCAGCCTTTAATGCACCAAGTAATATGGACTGATCCACCGAGTAGGAAAGAAGATGGGTGGATGGGTGTTCACCTTTGATCCAGACATGTTATCAGTAAATTACATTACTATCTTGCCAAAGAATGGGTATTAAATAACACATAACTTATCCAGGGGGTGTGTATAGAAGGTGTGGCGATAAGCACCTTTCAGGATTACTCACACTTCCTATACCCAAAGAGAGTTGCTTTTTTATAAGTTTAATGGGAGCTCAAACGTTCAGCTATTTTGTCTTGGGTGGCCTACCCCACTATCCTTATAGTGGAGGCTGAAGGGCAGACAATGTGCTTTACCTCTCCTGATAATTCTGTTGAATTTATTTTTCAGTTGCAGGCTTTCCCTAAGGTTACCAGCAGTGCCCCTCAACATGTCAGCAAGGGGATGAAAATTGGGCCTACTTCTGAAATGCATGAAGTTAGTATTGGAACTTGCCAGGAAATGGACTGCTTATCAAGTTGCAGGAGGGCTAGATCATGCAGAGAAAATTAGATCTTAGAGGTGGACAGTATTTACATGGAAAGAGGGAAGGAGGAATCTAGTTGGGCTCAACTACTGGACAATGAGGATATCAAATCTCAGTATGTGAGTGTTGACAGTTGCAAGACTGAGTTTTGCTGGCAAAGCAGTGTATCTTTGGCATGTAGGAGATCAGGCTAGTAACATCTATTCCACAAGTCAAAATATTGCTTAGAGCAATTTGAGGGTATCTGGGTTCGATGAGGAAATGGACAACAATCATAATAGTGTTTCAGTGGTCTCTGGGGTTTCAAAAGGCAATTTCACAGAAATACAATCAGTTTTAAAAAAATTCCCAAATCAATCAAGGAATGGCTGATAGAGAGTATGCTTTTCTTGTTTTATGTGTGTGAAGGCTCTGCTAGCAAACAGTGCATCTGCATCCTTGAGAAAGAAGTGAAATCTGCTTGGAGGAGATGTGACACAATCATAAAGAGAAGAACTAGTAGGGATCTTCTAACATATGCCAGATTTTTGTTTCTGAGCAACTGTATCATGAACATGTATGAAAGCCTTACTTATATGTTATATCTGCTTTCATTGTATGTTTCTCTTATTTTGCAAATTGTTACTTTTTGTTCATGTTAAAAAAGAGTTTAAGGGTTGAAACTGGAGACCCATATTGTACTTTTCTTTTCTGATCTGTGCATTTTTATCACATGGTACGTGGGGTGATTGTTTTGGCTATAAAACACAGACAGTTCAATGTGAAAGTGGTCAAGACAGATAACAAGAGGAGATAGGTAATCTTGGGAATTGACACAGAAGTGGAGAACACTGCACCCCCCACCTCCAGTGTGATGTCTTCACTGGTAAGATAAGATCACAAAGTGATCTCCCTTGCAATAAAGATAAAACTAAACTCCACCTAACTCAAAAAACTTTAATAACTTTTGTAAGGTAAATTACCCCATACTAATGGGTAGCATAGCAAGTTTACAAGCTCCCACAAATCTAGAAAACACAGAAACCTATGCAGATGCATGCACAAAAGCCATGTATGGCCGTATAAATAAGTACATAGAAACAGCAGCACCAGACCAAAATAAACCCAGGTCAAACTGCAAAAATAAGCCACTCTGGTGGACCCCAGGTGTTTAAAGGTTGCACAACAAAAGAAAGAAAATCCTGTCAAGAAGTAAGAGGGAATGTGCACTACAGAGCAAAAAGTTCTTCTTAGTCTAAACAAACAAATCATGGAACAAGTCAAGTCTCTGAAGCAGACTTTGAGGTAAAAATATACTTCAGAGTTAAGGATAACTATAAGGCATTTTTCAGTAATGTCCGCAGTCTTAAGGGCGACACCCAACAATGTGTGGAATTAGTTGTAGACAGCATCATCTATACTTACCCAGAAGATATACCACATCTACTGTCTGACAAATTCAGCTCAAATTTCACCTCCTCATCACCTCCAGTTCTTCCCCAAGAAATACCCTCCTTTACTCCATCATCAATAATCACCAAAGAACACATTGCCACTGTGCTCTCTAAAGCTAAAAACATGGCTCCAATGGGGCCTGATAATATACCAGGTTCCCTATTAAACAGCTTAAATCAGGACTTATCAGTCCCATTAAGATCTCTATTTAACTGCAGTCTCTGGACAGGCTTTGTCCTGATAAAGTGGAGGACAGCAACAGCCATCCCTCTGCATAACTGGGGATGATCAATGATCTACTAACCCGGAAAATTACAGACCCATAATTTTGACTAGTCTTATATGTAAAGCCATGGAAAGAATAATCATGGACTTGACAAATAATGATATAGGAGACCTCCAAACACTGGACCTGATCCAATTCAGCTGTGTCAAGGTCAGGTCATGCCTACTGAATCTGATGGATTTCTTTGAGAAAGTTATTAAGGCCATGGAAGAGAGTAAAACAGTACGTGCTGCCTACCTCAACCTGATCGAGGCATTTGGCACAATGCCCCATTCAGGTATTATAAATAAACTCACAAAACTGGTCATAAATCCCTGTGTGACCAGACAGATAGCCAAATGGATCGTGGACAGGACACGGGTTTAAAGTGGGTGAATCCAGATCCAGCAAGAGGCCAGTTACTAGTGGACTGCCACAGGGCTCAGTGCTGGGACTATTCCTCTTTGGAATATACTTCTCTGAATTCAAGGCTAATGTGGAAGGCATCTGGATGACAAATTTTGCTGAGTACTGCAAGCTAGCGACAATCATTGAATTCCCAAAGAATGTAGATATCCTTCAAGCGGGTCTAGATCAGACATATGATTGGTGCCAGAACCATGGCCTAAAACTAAATGCATTAGCATACCCTTTGGGAAGTAATGTACCCCTGCAAATTACAACACCAATATCTCACCCATAAGAGTAGACTCAGAAGTAAGAGATCTAGGTACACAGATAGACAATAGCCTGAATTTTGACCACCGTGTGTCCATAGTGGCAGAACTTATAAGTAAAGGAATGGCTTTCAGATCCCAGAAAATTATAGTCCTGCTATTGTCATCCCTCATTAGAACAATAATCAAGTACAATACACCACTTGTCATGTACTTGGCTTGGCACTTACAGCAGCTGGAGCAACCTCAGAGGTTCCTTACACAGAAAATACAGGATGGAACAAAATGTCATGTGAGGAGAGACTAAAAGCCCTATCCTTTTACTCTGACTCCTGCAAACTATTAAGGGGTAACCTATGCTTGATCTACAAGCACTCACAAATACAGCCCTGATGGAGACACTACACATCCACAAGTCAAACAGCATGAGGATCACCCATTCTAGGTATCTAAACTTAGGCAGTGGCTCAAACAAAACATGCTGGAGAGACAGACGTGTCTCAGAGACTGCACTTTCTTTGGAACATGCTTCCTATTCATATTAAGCAGAGTCTTTCTTTGGTCTTCTTCAAACCCACTCAGAATCTGTGGATGGGGCTTTGCATTTTTACACCTGGGATAGCACCTATGTCCCTTATGGATGGGGACAATCTATATGATACTCAAGACAGAGGCACAAATTCATGCTACCCTGTTGTCCCTAGGGGCAGTAAATTGGGTAAAATCAGTTTATAATGTCTAGGCTTAAAGGGCTTTTAAGCCATTATCCTAGTAATCTCCTATGAACCTATGAATCTATAAGGGTAGAAATGGAAAACAGTGTATTTTGATGGCCCAAATGAGGATTCATCTCATTTCTTCAAGAGCTTCCATGATGATTGGCAAAAACTACTCCCACGTTGTAAGAAGGAGGTGATGGGGGATTTAAACTTGGTGGTGGATTGTGAGTTAGGTAATTTGGTCATAAAGAGAATAATGTTAAAGTGAGACAAGTTCTGCTGCAATGGCACAATGAAGAGCCTTCGGTGGATACCTGGAGATGGCGTCACCTTAACTCAACTTTGTTTATCTTCTCTAGAGAAGAGAATAGCCATGCTAGTACACTTGATAGATTTCTGATGAGTGGTTAAGGTTTAGAACAGGTTAAGTATATTGAAGAACTATTTATTTCAGTATATTGAAGAACTATTTATTTCAGACCATGCACAAGCGATTCTCATTGCTGGAATAAATGTGGAGACTTGCAGATTATCAAGATGGAGGTGAAAATTATGGTGTTGGTATACAGATGATATACATTCTGATGGTAAAATGCTAATAGCTTAGAGAATAGATATGAACAGGAGAGATAGTGATATTTTGTTGCAACCTCATGATTAGTGGGAACCATAAAGTATGCAATCAGGGGGCAGCTTATGAGCACTGAAAGGCATTGGAAGGATAAAAAAGATAAGAGGATTAAGGAGTGGGAACAGGAACTGAGGATACTGCAAAGAGAGATGGAAAAAAATTCTAATGAGGAATTGTCCAAGTGCTCTTTTCAGCAGGCTGTAGTGATGCAAGCATGCATTGAGGAATGTAAGGACACTGTAGTGGAAAGGCAGCTTATTAGTTATCAGGATTATTGGTGGTGCCCAGGAGACGTGTCTAGCAAACAGCTAGTGGCCAAAGTCAAAGACAAGCAAGCAAAGAAACTTATTCTACCTAATCTGGACAGTAAGGGCTACATTACTTTTTCTCTTTAGGAGATGTACAATATATTTCAGATGTTTTTATTTCTGTATTTGCTTCTAATATTAAAAAGAGACTAGGCTTCAGAGATCAGACTCTGAATCAGTCTTTCACTTGAACAGGATCCACATTATCTGAAGAAGAGCAAATGGGATTAGACAAAGATATTTTCACGATGGAGATAATGGATACTTTAAAGAGCTTCAAGAAGGGAAATTGCCAGATAATGATTGTCTACATGTGGAGTTTTATAAAAATGTTCTGGAAGAGCTGGTCCCATATTTAGCACTGATTTATAACCAGGGTGCAGACTGTGGCATTTTCCCTGATTTATTAATGAGTGTGCTTGTAGTACTTCTAATGGAGGGTAATTCTGATCCAAGATTACCAGGAACTTATATATCAATTTCATTGATTAATTTGGACACAATGTATTTGGTGTCTGTTTTAACAAAATAGTTTTATAAATTTTTAGATAGACTGATACAACCCAATCAGAGGGAGTTGTTAAGAAATGCTCTACTGAGGGTAACTGGTGGATGTTACAATTTTCATGGCTGATGCTGTCAAGGAGAGGTGGCCCAATGCTGGGGTCATTTTCTTTCATATAAGGAAGGCATTTGACTCCCTGGAATGGAATTTTTTCCAAGTCTTGGAAGACATGGGTATGAGTTACAAATTTTTAAATTAGGCTAAAGCTTTATACAGTTCATCTAAAATTCAGTTATTAATTAAAAGACATCTTTCACAGGATATAAAGGTGAGCAGAGGTACCAGGCAGTGGTGTCCTTTATACCTGATCCTCTTCATACTAGCTATGGAAACTTTGGTGCAAAGAATAGCTGGGTACTTACCAAGAATTCTTTGCAAGTGGAAGTACTTTAGTTTGTTCACTGATGATTACATGCTTGCAAATCACAGACTGGATGACATCTTGTTGAAAGTCATCAACATTTTTGCTGAGTTTAAGTTTTTCTTTGGGATGGATTGCAACTGGGCTAAAACAGTTCAAGTGAGGGTGGGGGTTAGTTTAATAGGTAAGCACAAGAGAGCCAGGAAGGCATCTACAAAATATCTGGGACTATTGATGACATGCAATTTACATTTGCTTGTTGAGATTAATTACAAAGTTTTTTGCCAACAGATAACTATCCTGTTGGCAACTTAGTGTAACAAAGTTTTTTCTTTATTGGAGAGAATAAACCTCATTCTAATGATGGTGCTGTCAAGGGTTATTTGCATTTCTCGACACTTGGCACCCATAAGAGGAGATGGTGGATGGCTTTCAAAGATCAAAAGTGCCTATAATAAATTTATATAGAATGGAAAGTGGGCTGGAACAGCCATAGGGTGTTTAAGGATTCATAGGAAAGAAGAAGAATGAGGCATGCTGAATTTTGACTTCTATGCACTTGCCTCTAGTGGCAGCAATACAGTCTGGAGGTATAGATTGCTTCAATATGGTGGGGATGGAGACACAGAGGAATTCTCCATGAATGAAGTGCTTAAAAGGTTTATGAGAGCTTTAAAAGATAACCATGAAAAGACTTTGGGGATAATTTATGTTGGTTTTTGGAACAATCACAACATATAGATTTCAGGCCAGCCAGTTTAATGGAATATTGGAAGGAATGACATGGGGTCTTTACCACAGTGTATTGGGGGGAGGGGTATCCAGTTTTCTTTATTTGGGAGGATTGTAAACCAGAATGCATGATGCTTGAAAGGGCATGGCTGCAGTATCATCAGTTAAAGGAAACAATCTTAGAGAAGATTAGGACATTAATTAATGTTCAAAAATGTCTAGGGATAAGTGATTTATGGAAGTCTAGGGTAATTTCCTCGAAGAACATGGAAGGAGATAAATTAATGTGTAGTGAGTTCTTACTGACCCTTAATACTGCACAAGTATAGTATGGAAATAGTGAGACTTCATAGGAAATTGGAGAAGAAGGAGGGTGTCAGTTTGTCTCAGTATATCTGGTTGAACTGCCTAAGCATGGGAGCCAAGTTGCATGTTCTTCCTATGGCATGAGATCATCACATGAGGTGATTTTATTGATAGTACCACACACCATTGAGAATTAATAAAGACTTTGAGAAGGGTAAGGGGAGAAGATGGAGATGCAAGGAGCTCACAGCAGGTAATATTCATATGTTTGGTATTGAATAGATATCTGTCAATGTTGGGAGGATACAATTTCTGAGTGGGAGAACATTTTTTGGAAAACTATTCCTTGATTGTGGGAATTTTACATTCTCAGTATAGGACGGAAAAGGGAAAGGTGGAACTAAATGGAAAAGTTGATAATTCTCATATTACATGGGTAAATTAGATGCTTTCTAGCTAAAGTCTGGAAAGGAAATCTCTCATGGAAAAAGGAGATGATAGCAGTTAATAATATCAAAATATATCACATGGTTTTGTCCACCTTAGAAATTAGAGAAGGGAAAATTAAAACAGAGAGAAATTGGAATAAGGTGGGGGTGGTGAAGGGGGTATTTCTATTTATAGTTAAATTACTGCACAAAATATTCTTTCTCGTTTAATGGAAGGTTGAGGACATGTTCATTGTAATCCTTATGATTTATTTATTGAAATCAGTACTGGTTATTTTTTTCTGTGTAAGGCTATGAGAAAACCTAAATATTTGCAGTGACCTTCAACATGCTTATGATTGGCTTGCGAGTTATTAAACATTTTACTGCTTCTTGAGTTACCAACAAAAAGAATGAAAAAATCCATATCAATGAGAAATTTTAAATGTATTACCATGTCTTATGTTACCCTAGCATATGTCATTAGCATGAGTAGACTACAACTGTAGAAATTACCACCACTTCAAAATAACATACTCAGTGTTTCCACTTTTCCTGTGCTATTTCCTATAATTTTATTTTATCTGAATAAAGTTTGAATAAAAATAAAAATAAAAAAGTATATATTGCTAATAAAGATTGCACTGATGTATTGCATTATTAGTCCATTTATTGTCATCATGTCTTGTTGCATCTCTGCCCTCCTCTCTTTTTTTCTTATTTTAATTATGCATTCATTTGTCCTTTTTGATTTTATTTTTTCTCCCCCATTTCTGTTAATTTTTCTATAGGCCAAGCATGCTTGGCAGCCCAACCATGTTCCTCCCCGGTTAGGGACTGTTCACCCTCTGCCCTTCCATAGGACAGCCTCACAAGTCCAGGCAATGGCACTGGGCCTGTAGGGACCCTGGTATGTGGCAATATGGCCATGGGATTCAGGACTTGGTTTTGGATGTGGTGGAGCAGGTAGAGGTGACACAGCTTCAGCCAGTGCAGGATGCTCTTCTGCAGTTTCAAGATTCACTGCCCCGATCAGTGCCAATGACTGTGCCATGCTCCCACCCATTAATGTGTAGGTGCTCCACTGAAATACCATCAGGTAGCGGACATGTTTGAGGTTATGTGGACCAGGAGTCTTCCTCAATTCAACTCCTCTACATCCCCCTCCTTCTCTAATCCTGTCAACTACATCCTCTAATCTACTTCCTATGCAAACTACCCTCTTACATAAAAAAAACTGACAAATAGAGGGGTCTCTCCCCCACCAAAAACTCCCCAAAACATAGTACCCATCATCTTCCACTACCTTCAGCGCAACCATCTTGATGGGTTCCTTCTGTGTTTCCCTCTTTGTTATGTTTCCCCTTTTACAATCTTTCCTGTCTTCCTCTTTCCTACTCTTTTAAGACTCCAACATGGTGTCCACATATGGAAACCCCTATGTGAAACATACAAAACCCATTTATCTTTCTTAAAAATTGTAATAGCTGTGCTGCATACTGCTTGTCTTATGTCTTTCAAATGTGCTTGCACATCACCATGTTCATTCATAATACTGAAAACTTTGATCATAGGATCATAGGAGGTTACAAGGTTATTGGTCCTGAGGCCCTTATAAGCCTCACCAAGAGTTTAGCCCATGTTTAGACAAGTCAACATCCAAAGCCCCTGTCCAGCAGGGACACAGGTGGAATCCCAGGGGTGTATTTTCTGTTTCCCGTCCAGGTATCCAGGTTGCACTTAAAAAGGGATAATGAGGTACTCTGCTTGATGTGGAGAGGGAGTCTATTCAACAGATGGGGGAGTCTCTGGGCCACAAATCTGTCCTGCCAACAAGTCCTATTGATATCACAGATCAGGTTGAGGTCACACATATAGGTTGCTCATGTGGAGTTTGACTTGCGGATCTGCAGCAGTCCCATCAAGTTGGGGTCTGAGATTGCTTTCTATTTCAGACAAAGGTCACTTCTGAGTAGTCTATATGAAACTGAGTAGAGGGACAGTGCTTATAACCTATCTGTGTAGGGTAGATGTTTGAGGCCCTGGATTATCTCGGTGAGGAACCCCTCTGTTCACTACACCTGCTGCATGTGCTTTGCAAGGTACATGCTGACAGGGGCATTGTACTCAATAACTGGCCTTGTAAGAGAGGAATACAGGGATGCTATGATCTCTTTGTCCCTGGATGAAATACCCTACTTATGAGGTGGGGCATGCAGAAAGCTTTCCATACAACAGATGCAACATGTTGGTCAAAAGTCAGGTTGCAATCGACCTGGGTGCCCAAGTCCGTCACTACTGATTGTGTACTTAGGATGTTATTATTAATCTGATAATATGTGGGGATGTCACTCTCCTCCAAGGGGATGATGATGCATTTTTTTGGAATTCAGCTTGAGGCCATGTTTCTAGCACCAGTCATTTGTTTGGATGAGACCCTCTTGGAGGGCGTCCACATCATTTGGGGACTTGATGACCGGGTTCAGCTTGCAGTCATCTGCAAACTTGGTCAGTCATAGTCCACTGGTTTTGGCCTGCACCTCAGAGAAGTATATCCCAAATAACAGAGGCCTCAAGACCAATCCCTGGGGTACACTGCTCATTATGGGTCTACTGTTTGAGGTGGCTTCCCTTACTTTGATTAGGTGGGTTCTATTAGTGAACCAGTTTGCTACCCATCTAGTAACATATGGATTGATGCCTAGTTGAGAGGGTTTATCTATTATGCCTGAGTGGGGAACAGTGTTGAAGGCTTTGATATGGTCGAGGTAGGTGGTGTGCACTGTCTTCCCCTCGTCCATGGCTTTGGTGACTGTCTCAATGACGTTGACCAGATTTTGGAGACATGACCTCCCCTTGACAAAGCCAAACTGTGTGGGGTAGAGTGTTTGGAATTTGCCAATGTCCCTGTTAATGAGATCCATGATAATCCATTCCATGGCTTTGCAGATCAGGCTAGTTAGGGTGATGGGTCTATAATTTCCCAGATCAGTGGATGCTCTACCTTTGTATAAAGGGATGACAGTGGCTGTCCTCCACTTGGCTGGGACAAAGCCGGTAGTCAGGCTCTGGTTGAATAGGGGGCCTAATGGTGCTGCAAGTTCATGCCTGAGTTCATGTAGGATGCAGCCTGGGATGTTGATAATTAAATGAGCACTTACATTTTCATGTAGTGATTAACACTTATGGAATTAGTTCAGCAAGTGCACTCATTTGACAAAACTAGATATTTTTTTAAAAATGCTTTACTTATTCAGTGCACATAACCTGAGATAACTGAATAGGCATAGTGGAACTCTTTTAAAAAAACATATTAATACCACCATATGTAGCACTGTTGTTTCAGTACATCTGTAGTTTCAAGACTAACTGTGATTGTACATTTGGATGAATGAAATCTGTTTATTGAAGTAAAGACTTAACCTGAGAGAAGGGCAATATAAACTGAAGGACACAATTTTATCTGGAAGTTATTAACATTTCCTCCATTTCCTCTTAGTATCCATGCCCTTAGTGAAGTGTGTGTTATAAGAGCTGGAGTATGACCACAATAGTACTCATAAAAAAAAAAAACTGCCCCTGAGAAAAATAATAGGATCATGCAACCTACCACAACATTGCAAGATAAACAAAGCAGTCTTGTGATCTTGCAGTTAAGTATAATAGTAGTAAACACAGGTGGAGAAAGGAAACTCTAAGAAAATAGGATTGTGGAGTAAGTACTTGACAGTTAAGATGTCGACCACATATAGGAAAGTCATTATATACTACAGACAGGTAGGGTGCATAATTAGCATAGTGCCCTTTATTATTATCTGCTTTGCTGCTTTTAGTACTGGCAAGGTAGACGTTTTAGGCAGCCACATTGCCACAAATCTGTGGCTTTTAAATTAGCTGAACAAGATTGTGGTGAACAGGGCAGAGTCCTCAGTATAAATCTTGTGGAAACATACAAAGTGCAGTTATCTCAAATATCCCCATTATGGAGGAATATTGATTTATGATGTCCCTATTTTTAGGAATGAATTAGGCTCTTCACACAATTTTGTGAATTCCCCTTATCACATGTCATTATTAAAGCTGTTTAGTAGACAGAAAACCATAAGACATGACAAACATACCAGTGTGAACAGCAATGTAAAGAAAGAGGACCTATCTTAAAAAAGAAAAAAAGCATTTTTCTGAAGCAAAAATAAATGACCTTATGTTGCAGAATTTTCCAATGCAGTTTATTAAAGTCTACAGATTTTACAGTATCTTTGGTAATGTGCTTATATTTTTCCATCAATTTTGTCACATTCTCTCTTTTAAAAATGTCTCTGAGTAGTATCCAACATTCCTTCTGGAAGCAGGAAGAGTTATGTGCTATTTGTCATTCGAATTGTATGTTAAATAGATGTCCAGATTTTTAGCTGGATGTTCCTGTTTTTCAGCTGTCTGTTTTCAATTATGTAGGCTGAGAGGCAGTAGTGAATGAAAAGTAACTATGCTTATTTATATTTTCTGCAGTTCCTCCTGTGAAAAAGTAACCTGCTTTTATATAGGAATTATGTCACATGCATCATGGTGGAAGAAGTAGTGACAAGTGCTTAATTCCCAAAAGCTGGATATATTCTGCTATGAACAAATGTCCTGGAATGTATTCGTACTTACTGAAATGACTCTTTAAAGAATAAAATTAAGGCAAAGTTTATGCTTTTGGGTAGATGAACTATGTAATTGCATGTGGATAACTGCTCCTTTGTAATCCCATCAGCTTGTCAAAATGCCTTACTCTTCCGTGCTGGTTTATAATTATGTGTAATTATGTTATTTCTCATGTAATGAAACTACAGGTAGAAAATGGCAGAAAATGTCTTTCTGCCATCCCACTAGTAAGTGTTACCTATGACTCATAGTTTCTCTAAATATCAAATCTTTGCAGTGCATGCACTTATGATGCTGCTAATACTGTGATCTTTCTTGTCCAGATGTCCAGTGTATGACTCAGGAAGGTGGGGCATATTGTTTCAGTCTATCTTCTGAAATGAACTACTATAATAAATATATATGTAGGGGCAAAGATATTACTGAATTTTTTAATATTTTTTTTATTATTTGTGACTGCGTAGGCGTTATAACTCACCAGCATTCCTCATTCTGACATATGCTTTTAGACCCACAGCATCATTAATATAGTTTGTTCTCATTATAACTGTTCTACCACTATTTCTGTGAAATAAATATACTTGTGCAGAATGTTTAACCTTGTGTCTTATATTTCTGTGGAAATTTCTTGGTTCTGCTATTGTATTCATATGTCACGTTAGTCTTATCGTGCCTACCTGACAAACAACTTTGTTTTAAATACTGCCCAATATCAGTATTATAAATATATAGTAGCACTCTAACTAATCTTTCAGTATTACTGTTTTTTGCTGAAATCTTTTCAACTACTAACTGCATTCAAGGCATATAGTATCTTATCAGACTATAAATTATTTCTAACTCAATGATAGCAAATGATACTGGCTGTAACAATGTCCTGAGTTAATAGGAAATGAGTTCATAAAACAGGAAGTCACTTTATGAAGGTCTGCTATTGCTATTTAGACACTTCATTAGCATAAGAAGGACAGGATACAACCAAGTTGTACATATGATATTCAAACACACAGTTCCTTTCTTATTTTCTTGTAACAGTGCAATAAATCTGTAGCACTTGTTCCAAGTGCTTCCAGAATCTCCCCCTTGAAAGTGTGAAGACAGCGGCAGAAATGGAAACCGAGCTGGACTAAGTTTTTTAATACAATGAGCTAGGGATTACAATCTCAAAATTTGTTGAGTTCCTAGTTGCTATATTTACATTTGGATTATGATGCTGGTGTTTCAACTCCTAGAACTTGAGATATATGGATTTAGAGATCACTGGATGCTGTTTCCCATTAATTCCTGGAAACAATGAATGAAATCATAATCCATTTTGACTTTATGAATAATGATCTCACAGTTTACACATCATGTTATATTTCCCACAAGTTTCCAGAAGTTGGGGTAGAGTTTTTTTTTAATGCTATGCTATGACCAAAAAATTGTTTATTAAATTATTGATGCATGAAAACATTTTCTCATCTATCTTTGTTTTGTTCAAGGCTTAATGGGGCTGTGATATTTTTTTTATTTATTTAAAGTGATTTCAGGATTCTACAATGCTATGTAAAAATCATTCAGAAGTGTTACTCTCAGATGTAGGTAGTATTTATATTTCTCTCTCTGTCCTTCCCTTTTACACACCATGTGGTACATCTGGCAACGAACACCTTACAGAGCTTATTGTTTCTATAACAGTTATGGGTTTTATGGGCTCAGGCTGCTAGCCCAATGCCCAGTATTTACATAGATTAAAATAAAATGTACTCTGTTGTGCCTATGATTTCTTCTCTAAGGGTTTTGTATGCACACCATCCATGCAAGGATTGCTGCATGATTCAAGACGTTTAAAACATACTAACCACGCAATGTAGCCAAAGATAAAGCTGAGAAGGTGCTAGATGCAATGATATCAGGTAAAAACATGCTTTTTCTCCTAAAATTGATGATGCAGTTCTTCACATGGACTTTGAGCAATTCTCTCTCAACAAATTAAGTGCCTACCTAAACAGCCTTCAGTCATGTACAGAAACCAGTTTCAGTGTCTGTCTTAATGAAAGTTCTGACAACAGCATCTTCTCTGTAGAATGCACAATATAGATTGTTCAGTAATTACTCATGTAGCTAATGTAGTTAATTTATTGCCTATCCAACCCGCATTCAATTTGCAGAAGACAAATGCTTGAATTAACTTTCATATACATGTAGTTGTCTGATTCTAGGATGAATCAGAAGCCAAAGCATCTAAGAAAGCCATATAAAATAATTTATCTGAATTTGAACGTATGCACAAAACATAAAACTTAGGCAGAGATGGGGCTGATACCCCCAAATCTCATCCTCCTTATCACCCTCTGTTCCTAAACACACTCGGAGTAAATTGTGTCTCTTTCCATTTGGAGAAGTTCTTTGTATGTATTTCTTGCACTCAAGGATTTTCAGTACATTATTATGGTGAACAAATACACAGGTGGAAGTATCATCACAAAACACTCCTTTGAACTATTGAGCCTCTTCAGTAAACTGGATACTACCCATTATTTACAAGTGTGCACATTGGGGGTACTCTACTTAAATAGAGATGTTCAAAGTTTGTCAACATACTTAAATTAAGTAGATATTAATGGTTGCACTTTCATATATATTTTTAAGAAACGCTCTGAGAGTTACCAGGGGCAGATGCATTCATATTTAATAAAGTCTATACAATATCCCCTTTTCCATCTCTTTAATGGCAGCAACATCAAAACTGTTGATATAAGCATATTTTTGGAGGGGGCTGGTTTAGATATTTATTGTGTCAACAAATATCCTAATTCTCTCCTTCAAAAGTCTATTTGGTAATGTCTCCATATTGCATCTGCAGACATGACAAATGCTCTGGTATGGAGGATTGCCTGGTAAATTGCAAGACATGCAGTTGCCACAACACATACTCAAAGATTAATAGATGCAGTGAAACATGATCTTATTCTGGGTCTATAGGTGTTCTAGGAACATAGTTTTATTACAGTAAGGTGTGAACTTGTTAATTTATTTATTATTTTATTTATTGTTTGATCTCTGCTTAAGTAGGCTAGTTTTGTGACCCTTTTTAACTACAACCTGTCCTCCAAAAGATCAATTACTTCCAAAAATGCCATAGTTCAGACTGTACATGGAGCAAGAACATATAAAACAGGAAAAATGTTAAAACAATTGAACTGGTTATGTGTTATGAACAAATGCATTAAAACAACTGAACTGAAAAAATATATAAGGTAAGCAAAGTCAACTGATAATTTGGTAGCAAACATGCCAACTAGGCTACACGAGTAGAATATGGTGAAAAGCATAACCCATTGTCATGGAAACATTTGCAAATGGCTTCATTGACACTGTTGTTTTAGCATAGTTTTGAAGGCATTCACTGTCTGTTATTCCTTTTTGGAGATGATAAGTGCTATGTCCAACATCAAGAGAGTTATTTTACCTAAAATATTTCAAAGCTTGGTTTAACAAAGGTAATAACTTTCTCTTGGCCATAACTCTAAAATTCTTTGCTCAAAAAACAGGGGAAAAGCCAAAAATAATGGGGGGAGACTTAATATCATGGGCACATTTCAAATATTATTTTAATTTGCTTAAAATATCTCAATTTAATTAGTTTGATTAATATTGTGGCTAGTAGTAGAGTAGCTCTGCTTAGAATTAGAAGATTTAATATTCATAGATGCAATACAAGTGTAAGAGGGATCAGTAATGTTAATTGCTAGTTGTTTTAATTCTTTCCAGAATATTTTTGTCTTTTCCTCACTCAAATATTTCCTTTTGCTACATTAGTGAGTAGGTAAGCTTGGAGCAGTGTTTCATTAAGGGGCCCTAGTTTCCAGTATTCCATACAGTTTTTTAAACAGCTTATTGAATTGAAATAGATAAAAACATTATCTTGAGTTATGTACAATTCTGAATATGCTTACTAATGACAGTGAAGAAAAAAACAAACACATTTAAACTATATACAATGACACTTTCCACAAACACGTTAACAAATTGACAATTCTTATAAATATTGATCCATTACTATTAAATTATTTATCTAACAAATCATATACATTCTTCCACTTATTACTTACAATAGTATTCCTCATGGATCTTGCTCTTTTGGTCAATATCTCTAAATTACATAGTTCAAAAAGTAGATTTTTGAATTAATTTACTGACGGAGAAGACATAGGGCCGGATTCACAATGGCTTGCATGGAGTCTATGAGTAGAGTAAGACTCCATGCAGCCATAATGTCCGATGAGCGATCCAGGAACAGCCTGCAGGGGCGTGTAAGAGAGCTCCAGCTCCTAACACGTCTCCTACATGGAGAGGGCTGTGATATGCAAATTACCACACTTGCAGCCGAAAGGCATGCAAATGAGGTAAATGTGCAATCCAGGAAGCAGAAACCTGTCTGAGTAGGAGACGTGTTAGCTGCAGAAATGTACTCAGTTGACAACTGAGTACCGTTTTGCAAATAGCACAATGGAGCCTTGTCAGCTCCAAATAAAGGTTGCATATGGTTGAGGAAGCATGCCAATGGCCAAATATACGGCCATTGGAAAGTTTCCCTGATGCAAAATTAAAATAAAAATAATTTTTTTTCGGCAATTTCCGATGTTTAAGTGTAGCGCAGCGCCACGCAAACAGGGTGCGCTATAAAAATCATAAAATAAGGCAATAAAAGCCACAAACATGGAATTTATGAAAATTGTCAAATGTCAATGTAAGGGAATAGCAGGCTGAAGACAACATGGCCACTGAGTAGGGGTTGCTAAGGGGAGAAGCCCAGTCTAAGACATGTAACCAAGCATTAGTAGGCAATCCTATGTAAATGAGTGTTAGGATAGTGAATCGCACTTTTACATAGCAAATGAGCACAGTCAGTGGAGTGTAGCAGTAGTATATGGGGAGGAACAGAGTAGGAGATAGGTGACATCACAAGGGGGGTATGTATGAAAGTACTGCAGCTCATTGGAGGACAGTAGCATCTGTTAGGTGTCAGTTAGACATCATGGAAAGAGGTATGTCAACAGGTAGGCCAGGGAAAGCCAAGAAATGGAAGGTGTATACTGTGGATAACACCAAAGTTTCTTGCTGAGTGGGTATGGGCGGGTGTGCACGCGTGTAAACCCGAGTAAGACAGAGTGCACACGTGGAAGCGTGTGTGCGGGCATTTAAGCCGGAGTAAGCATGTATAAGGCTGTTTAAAGACCTGTAAGCGCCTTTGTGCTGGTGCGTGCACATTTTAACCCGAATAAGCAAGTTTTAGTCTGTCTAAGCATGTGTGCACGGGTGTGAGCTGCTGTGAGCGTGTTTGCACTTGTATGTGCGTTGCTGCCCCTGAGGAAACAGAAAGGAAAAATGAAGCACAACAAATAGCAGGAAGCTACCACGTGATACTAGTAGAGCTAGCAGGTGAAAACAATCCAAATCAGGCAATAACACAGGCAGAGCACTAGCCTAGCCCAGCCCAGCACTTAAAACTCTGCAAACAACAGCGCAGTTTGTTTCTCACAAGAGACACTGAAACACTGGAGTATGCTACTAGAAGTGAAAACTGAAAAAGCTTCACTCAGACAAAAAATGCTAGGGGCTGCCATTGCAGTTATAAGACGACATATGCAACATGCTGAGGGTGGTGACAATGCAAATGCTGCCGGACAACCCACAGTGAGGAGACAGAGAAGAGTGTACAGGCCCAGGGTCGCCTACCAGGGGTTACATGAGCTGGAGATAGTGGAGCGCTATAGAGTGGACAGAGACCTCCTGCAGCAAATTGTGGAGCTGTGCAGGCCATGCCTCACACATAGAACGAACAGAAGGGAACCCATCCCAGTGGAAACCAAGGTATGTGTTGGCCTAAGAATACAAGCAACAGGTACCTTTCAGAGATCAACTGGTGATATGATGGGGATATCACAGGCATCAGCATCCAGGGTACTGCACCAGTACCTGGATGCCATGTCAGCACATGTCGGTGATCATGTATATTTCCCCAATTCCCGTGAGGTATTGGCCAGCAATATGCGTCTCTTCCAGCAAATAGCAGAATACCCTGAGGTAGTGGGTGCAATAGACTGCACGCATATATGCATCAAAGCACTAGCCAGTGAGCGGGGTAGGGCCTACATTAACCACAAGAGATTCCCCTCCATCAACTGCCAGGTTGTGTGTGATGCCCTGGGCATAATAATGAATGTGTGTGCTGGCTGACCTGGAAGCTGCCATGATTCCCATATCTGGCATCTGACGCAGCTGTACCAGACATTTGCCAATGGGGACTCCCCACATGGTCACTTAGTGGGGGATGCTGGCTATGCACTGGAGATGTGGCTGATGACACCCATCAGAAATGCACACACACCTGAACAAGAACGCCATAATGAGACACACGCACAAACATGAAATGTAATCGAGCGTGTGTTTCGGTTGCTCAAGTCACGGTTCTGGTGCCTGGATACATCTGGTGAAGCCTTGCAATACTCACCAACTACATGTACCCAAATTGTCATGGTATGTGCTATGCTACATAATATGATCCTGTGAAAACAGCTGCAACAGGACCAGCATAGGCCTGGGCCAAACAGCCCCTCACCAGTGCCAAGGCCATCATAGGAAGAGCGTGACTTAGAGGAGGAACAACCTGAGCCTGCCCCAGTAGGCATATGGAGGTGTGCCCATTATGCCCTGGCCTTGGCAAAGAGGCAACGCATAGCACATACACTGGCTCAGTAGGAACCCTGGAAATTATACCTCTCTCTGACTCACACATATAGTAAAACGGATGCCTAACTTGACACTACCTGTTGCCAAACATGTATAGGGAGTGCAGTATGCGCATCCGACATAGGCAGCCCTGCAGCAA
The DNA here is from genome assembly GCF_019279795.1 of Protopterus annectens. Lineage (NCBI taxonomy): Eukaryota > Metazoa > Chordata > Ceratodontiformes > Protopteridae > Protopterus > Protopterus annectens. The sequence goes on from NC_056727.1 coordinate 1,180,247,026, forward strand.
CACCTGAGGCATGATTGCCATGTGTTAAGCAATGTAAGGTAGTAATAAACAGCATTAACCACCATCTTGTATATGCAGACTTGATGACCTTCAGTAGCATCCTACCCTCACCAAACATGAGGCCACAATATGAAGACAAGATGATCAATTACAACAATTGGCTTAAGTACTGGTGTCAGTGAAAGGGGATTCAATGCCTATCAGCCTGGGATGAGATGCTCGACAAGACATGATGCTTTGCTAGGGATGGATTTCATCTATCACCTGTGGCCTATTGGATATTGCCAAAGGCTCTTGTCACCCCCATAGTGCCTTTTCTAGGTAAGGCTCAAAACACAAACCCACCTCCATAGGTATCACAAGGGATAAGAAAGTATAAGTAATGCTACTCAATGCCAGAAGTCTAAACTGCAAGATGCATGCACTCCAAACATTCAAACCTGGTTCAAGGCTCCCAAGAGCACCCTAGCATTCACAGCTACAACTCATACTATGCTTTACAGCTGCAAAACATGGAACAAACTACAAAAGGAGGGTGAGTATCAATATTTGTCAAAGATACCCACACCCCCAGGTTGGTGGCACAGCATGAAGCATCAGAGACTACCCATGTGTAACCAACAGTGGGTAAAACCACCTTCCAGTTCATAGCCTGCTACAGAACACCCTCCTAAACCCAGGAACCACACTTGGCTGACCGGAGAACACATGAAAATAAGAAGATCTCCCCAAACACCATTATATTGGGCAGCTTCAACTACCCAAACATACACTGGGAGCATTACCCTAGTTCCAACACCCTAGGCCAAAGGTTCCCAGAATTTATAAACCAAAATGCTATGAAACAACTTGCTACCACTCCCACAAGAGGAGAAAACATACTGGACCTGATCATCACCAACATGGGGACTCTATGCCCAGGATCAGAGGTGTATCCCTCACTGGTACGATCACACGAGATAGTAATCTCACTGGATATTCACATCCCCACCCCAGCCCTTGGCCAGAAAACCACAGTGAAAATGTTCACTAAAGCATATGTCACACACCTCAAAACTGAGGTGGAATCCTTCACAGCACCTGTGTCTGTGGAAAATACGGCCCAGACCTCATAATCCTTTATAAACACATTCTATGAACACTGTCAGGAATGCATGGATCATGCAATCCAAAATAAAACCAAGACCCAATCCTCCAAAGGCAGGCATCCTGTTTGGCGGACCCCAGCCATAAACAATCCATACAATACAAGGAGGAAGCTACTATATGATAGATCCAAATCACAAAAAGGGAAGCCATCTCTGACCAGTATTATTGAAAAACAATGTCCATACATAAAATTGTCTAAGGCCATCTGTGAGATAAAAATCGTACAAGACACCAAGGATAATCTCAAGGCATTCCTTACTTATTGTAGGAACCTGTGTGGGAATCCCCAGGTATGTTCAGAATTAATCCAAAATGACAAACAATACAACAAACCCACAGACATTGCCAACATCCAAGCTGACAGGTTCAGTGCAAACTTCTCCCCCCTCCCCAACAAAAGGGCAAATATCTATCCCAGCAGAGTGCTGGCCTCTTGACATCACAGATGCACAGGTAACAGCCAGCCTCTCCAAAGCAAAACACACAGCATCAATGGGTCCAGACGGTGTCCTGGGCTGTGTCCAACATGAACCCCAAGCAGAATTGAACACACACATAAAACCACTGTTCAGTGTCAGCCTTAACACACAATATGTACCCAAAGAGCAGTGTACAGCAACAGTGGACCCTCTCCACAAAGGTGATGCCTCAACGGATACTGCAAACAATCACCCCAGAAGCCTGAATAGGTTGGTCTGCAAAGCTATGAAAAGGATCATCATGGACCTCAGAAATAAACATATTGGGGACACACAGACACTGGATCCTACCCATTTTGGCTTTGTTAAGGGCAGATCCTGCCTCTTAAACCTGGTTGAGTCATTTGAAACAGTCACCAAGGCCATTGACGAGGGGATGGTGGTCCACACAGCCTACCTGGACCTTGCAAAAGCATTCCATACAGTACACCAGTTGGTCATCATAGATAAGATCACCAGCTTCAATAGAAACCCCTATGCCACTAGATGGGTTGCAAACTGGCTCAAGGACAGAACCCACATGGTCTGAAATGCTGGAGCCATGTCAGACCATAAACCAGCTACAAGTGGCATCCCACAAGGCTCAGTCCTGGGACCTCCCTTGTTTGGTATATATTTCTCAGAGGTACAGGCCAACACAGAAGGACAGTTGGTGATCAAGTTTGTAGATGACTGCAAGCTGGGTGCCATAATCGATCCTCCAGTTGACACAAGCATCCTACAAAAGGGCCTCATAGAAACAGACAACTGGTGCCAGAGCCATGTAATCAAGCTAAACACAAAACAGTGTATAGTCCTCCCCTTTGTCAAAAACTAAGTGCCCACAAATTACTACATATGTGGTAACCCATTAAGTATGGAAGAAGTGATAAGGGACCTGGGGACCCAAGTCGATAGCAATCTCACATTCGACAACCATGTGGCCAAAGTGTTCAGAGAAACATTTCATATAGCCCACCTAATCATGAAGGTAATCACATCTACATCAGTGGAGGTCATTGTGCCTCTTAACTCATCCCTCATCAGGCCCATAATTGAGTACAATGCCCCTTGTGGGATGTACCTTTTCAGACACCTGCAGCAGCTTGAAAGACCACAAAAGTACCTCACCAGGAGGATCAAAGGGCTCAAACACATGCCAATCACTGCCCAGTTAAAGAAACTGCAGCTCCACTCAGTGGCATACTGCCTGCCCAGAGGTGATCTGTGCCAGATGTATAAAGCCATGTCCAACCTGGAATCAATGGACATGCTGCACCTTGGAAAATCAGAATCCTATCAAGCTATGTGCTCAAGAGACCTGAACCTCAGGACTGAAATAAATAGGACATGCTGGAGTGACAGATCCTTAACCCAGAGGCTCCCCCCACTCTTGAGTAAACCCCCACTCCAGGTTAGCCAGAGTCCCTCATTGACTCTCTTCAAGAGGAATCCTGATGAGTGGATGGGAGATTGTAGGTTTACCCTGGGTATCACTTCTATGTCACTGTTAGCCAGAGGCACAGTATACTAACCATGAAAAATGTAATGGTAAACTCCACTTACAATGTGTGTTGAAAGCCAAACACACTCTGGCTAGGATTATAAATGCCCTAGGTCAGATAGCCTAGTATGAACCTATGAACAGAATCACACACACCAAGTAGTACAACTGTGGTCACTGTGGAGTAATGTTTGCCAATGTCCACCCAAGTTGATGAATACACAGCAATGTTGGACAAGTCTGGTTTAAGTACGCCATAGCTGAACAAAATGCAACATGCTCATAGTTGCCCAACTGGCCCTTAACTAGTCTGGTTTGCTCAGTATGAGCATTTACAGCAGTGATGGGACTCAAACCCATGATACTGTGCACCATAAAGAAAGTACTGAACCACTACACCATGACAGTATTACAGTGTTCAGCCATTATGAGAGAATGTTGCCAAGTCTTTGCAAACTATCCCATGGAAACCCTGCAACCACAGCATAATCCCTGTTGAGTTATGACACAAAGGAGTCTGGCAGTAAGAACACAACATGACTTCCAACACACACAGTATTAATGTCAATATTGGTCATGTTCACACAAAACCAAAAATGTAGTGGATTTCAGATCACAACATATGGAAAGGTCACACTGGGCATGCTCACACACTTGGATAAATGAGACACGTCAGGCAACAAACCATGGAAAGCCTGAACTGGGCATGCTCACACACTTGGCCATGTCTGAGTATAGCAGTCAGTCACACATATCTGGCAGTTGTATGTGTTAAGCCGGGAACCTCCCACAATCCAGCAATCCACCCTGTGCACACAGTTAAATGACAACAGACACATATATTAATATACCGGAACCCTGTCATGATCAAACATGTTACGCAGATACACACGTTGTTCACAGAAACTGTGACAGCTATGGCAATAAAGACCTGCAAACAGTAGCAGCAACAAATATTGTGCATCCCAAACATAAACATAGGTGCAGAGGTGAATACTAGGCTGTCTGCCCTGCGGAATTCATAAGCCTAGGCAGAGTGTATTTGGCGTCTGCCTCCCCAGTAGAGTAACCTACTGTGCCTCTGTAAAGTAGGTCACAGAAGGCACCCTTTAAGGCTACTTTGCTGTGCCTCTGTCAAGCAGGGACACAGTGGAGATCCCAGGGGTGAATATGCAATTTCCCATCCATGCGGCTGTATTTTGCTGGAAGAGGGTTGGTGAGGGGCTATGTCTAACTTTAATTGGGATTCAATTCCAGAGTGAGGGGAGCCTGTGAGTAATGAATATGTCCCTGCAGCATGTCCTATTTATGTTTGTGCTGAGGTTTATGTCCCTGGAGTGTGTAGCTGTAAGGGTCTTGGATGTTATGAGGTGGAGCATGTCCATAACTTCTGGGTTTGAAATGGCTGTGTACATCAGGCATAGATTACCTCTAAGTAGGCATTAAGCAACTGAGTAGAGCTGGAGATCCTTTAGCTGAGCTGCATAGGACATCTGTGTGCAGCCCATGATTCTCTTTGGGAGGTACTGTTGTGTTCACTGTAGTTGCCACAGGTGTTGGGTAAGGTACACCCCAAAAGGGGCATTGTAGTCAAACATGGTCCTGATGAGTGAGTAGTAGATGGCCACAATGACCTTACATGATCTACATGCAAACACCCATGTGAGAAGGAGGGCTATACAAAGTTCTTAGAAATGACTCTCTGTCAATGTGATTAGCAAAGGAGAGGTTATGATCTATCTGGGTCTGTGGGATATTGCTCTGTTATGTAGTAGCTTCCTCCTTCTGTTGTACAGCTTATATATGGCTGGGGTCAACCAGACAGGTCTCCTGTTTTGGAGGAGTCATGGTTTTATGTGGGATAGCATGATCAATGCATACCTGCAGCTGCTCATACAATGCGTTTGTAAAGAATTCTGCAGATTGGTCTGCATTAACCTTCAGCATGGGGCCACTGAATTATTCCACCCCAGTCTTCACAAGTGCAAATTCTGCTTTTGAGAAATTCTTTACAGTGCTTTCCTTGGCTGGGTGTGGGGACAGGATATGGATGTCCAGGGAAAGTTGAACATGGTCTGATCTTGACAATGACAGTTCTACCTCTGGTGTGGAACATAGAGTCCCCATGTTGGTGATGATCAGGTCCAATATGTATTCCCCCTAGTGGGTGTGGTGACTGGTTGTGCCATAGCACATGGATTCACAAATTATAGTGGCTGTAGGGGGATGTTGAGGGCTTGAGTAGTATCCCCACTCAATATTTGTGTACCTGACGTCAACCACTATAATGGCGTGTGTGAAGAACTTCATATCCAACACTGTACCCAGGAAAGCCAAGTGTGGTTACTGGGTATGGGTGGGTGGTCTGAACTACACACCAAACCAAAAGGCAGTTTTGCACAATGGCAGGTGTATATGTATGGCCTGTCATGCTTAGTGCAGTGGGACCAACCCAGAGGTGTGTGTATCTGTGATGTATATGGATACACCCCTACTTGTGTTCTGTGTCACAAGTCCTGTGGTCACGAAGCATGGTATAGAACATAACCTGGCAGTGCCAGTGTGCATATGTGACCCTGAACTATGTTTCTGAAAATGCACAGCTATTGTTATCCCCCATACTGAGGGATAGTTAAAGATGTACATTCTTCTTTGGAAAGACTGGTGATGTCAGCACCCTATAAATAGAGCAGGAGAAGGGAAATCGAAACCATCCAGTAATGTGAATAGCGTGCTGCGCGAATGCATCTGTCTCAAGTATCATAACATAGTTAGATAGGGGTTTGAATCCTGCAAACGCTGTGCGTGTGTGGGGGGGGCAGGGGTGTGTGTATGTCTGCAATTCTTTGTGAAAAGAATGGCCATTTTGAAGACTGGGATGGGGGGGCAGGGGTGTGTGTATGTCTGCAATTCTTTGTGAAAAGAATGGCCATTTTGAAGACTGGGATGGGGGGCAGGGGTGTGTGTATGTCTGCAATTCTTTGTGAAAAGAATGGCCATTTTGAAGACTGGGATAGCACACTAAAAGATGTACATTCTTCTTTGGAAACACTGATGATGTCAGCACCCTATATATACAGCAGGAGAAGGGAATTCTTCCAGTAATGCAAATAGTGTGCTGTGCTAATGCATCTCTCTCAAGTGCCAAAACCTAGTTAGGTAGGGGTTTGAATCCTACAAATGCCATGTGTGCGTTTGTCATGCAATTTGTGAATGTGTTTTGCTTTCATTATTGTATGACGTATTATTATAACAGTAATTGCCATGCACACATCAGGTATGTGTTTGCCACATACAGATATGAACCTGTGACCTATAATAGTTCCTATGTGTGAAGCCTTCCCCATATGAATACAGTTGTTACCTTTGCTGCCATGTGCCGCAGCTTACCAGACCTTAGGCCATACATGTATGTTGGTGACAATGCAAGCTACTGCAGTGATCTGTGTCCTAGGCCAACTATGTGACACACACCCATGAAAGCTTTGATAGATTAATGTGGGTGATGGTTCATGTCTGCAGTATATGTCAGACATGTTAAAACACAGCAAAGTCTGTGAGTGATGGCCATCCAGTGTAGGTGTATGGCAAGTGTTGCCAATATGCATACAGACACCTTCTTGCTTAGGTGATACACAGAGGGACTGCAGAATATCTTGGAAAATGGGAATATCACAGGATAGACAAGATAACACCTGTCCACATGTACACACCATTACCCATTCTACATGATGGGTGCTACCACCTACATGGTACTGTTGGAATACTATGTTAACTATATGCTGATGACAATGCCACAGTAGCGTTACAGCAATATACCATGGCTTGGACAACAGGTATCTGTCCATATGATACCCTTGTGGTGATTAGGTGTGTCATGTGTAGAATGCATTGTAGGCCACTGTATGTATTTGCAGTCATGGATGGACATATCCATAGTGTGTTGGCATGTACATGAGACTGCTATATGCCAAAGGGTATTGTTCCCAGGGATGTGTGAGGCTCAGTAACAATGGCTACTGGTATAGTGTAGTACTGCAGGGATATCTCTGACACCAGGTTCCTACATCTGTGTATCAGTTGAGGAGACACCATGTAATGACCACTGAATGTCAGGCTATGTAAGCTGTCTATGCTACCAGATTGCAGACCATTGACATGTGGAAACCGTATCACCCACAGCATACCGTCAAACCACGTCTTGTTCCATGCTGACCATGTTCACAAATGTACACATGCAAATCGGTGATGCAAACATCACACATGTACTGTCCACACCCCAACACATGCAGGCACAGGTACACACAACAGCCATGCGGCACATGTGCAGACAGTACACTTTGGGAATTAACACTGGTGCATACAAAACTGCAATGACAAGCAGTTAATGCATCATGCATGCTCGAATCTACCCACAACAATATCATTGCACTGTACTGTTAACAACATGTTAATAATACTACAGTGTTATGTAGTCACCCTGTGCATCAGTACTATGCTATCCTGTTCCAGCATCAATGTTACTGATGGCAGGAGGTGGCACAGTTTCATCATATGCACAGGGTGTGTACTTGGTTTGGCAGAGTCTGCCATTGACACATCCACTCGACATGTATGTGTGTGTGTGTTAGTGAGGGACAACAGTACAAGATGGGGCAATGTTGCTGCATGTGTGTGTGTATGTGTTAGCCCTAGGTGTTAGCATTATGTGTGTGTGTATGCATGCAGACAGTTCCGCCATGTGGCTGCCATATACAGGTGTTTGTGGACAGCCACAGACTGTACCTGTCAGGTCATACAGGTCACTGTCTCTGGCCACGGACACAGTACCTGTGCCTGGCAGAGGTGCTACGGACAGTATCAGGTACTAAGCCGGACTGGGTACTGTCATCAGAAGCAGTGGGTTGTTTACTGGACACATGACCCTGCTGGGACTGTCCAGAGCCACGTGCACGTGGTCTTCTGGGACAGCCTACTGACAGCACAGACCCAGCATTGCTGGGGCTGGTACTGGCACTATGGGAGCGGCTGCGGGTTTGCTGTCGTCCGCGATGACTGGCAGCTGATAATGTTGCTGGCAGACATCCACGTCGACGCCTCAACCGTCCTGCACTGTCTTGGCTCCTGGACATGTAGTTGTGGACCAGATCTAATGTGTCCCCCCAACATCTATCAATGACCTCGCTGATGTTACGGATGACAGATGCAACATCACGCATAGTGTCATTCATAGCGTTGCAATGTGCTCTAAGCTCCCTCAGACCCTGTCTGGTGTACCGGTCCATACGCGCCTGCATTACAGCCTGGAACATAGCTGAGGTTGATAGACCTCTGTGGGCACGTCTGACATTGGCAGTATGACCACGGATGCTCCCACGAGAACCCCTGGACATCTGCCTGTGTGGTAACATGTCAGGAATCTGGCCATGGCTGCTGCAAGGGGATGCATGTGCCAATGATACCACACTATCCTGGTCAATGCCCACTGTATGCTGTCCCTCAGCTAAGGACATTGGTGACAATGGATGTATCGGCAGGATGACTGTGCGCATTGATGGGGCACATGCACACATGCACACATGGACACATGCACACAGGCACACATGCACACAGGCGCACATGGACACATGCAGACATGCACACAGGCACACATGCACACAGGCACACTCCTCAGTACAGCAGATACAAACACAGACACACCTGCAATCCAACACATACACAATACTGTTTTAGGGTGGGTGACCGTTTCACAAGGAAAAACATCACTGCATATGTGTCAGCATGCAGGTTATGTGTTGCATAGGAACATGCAGTGCAAGTGTAGACAGCCCTTGTTAATAACAGTATACGTGTACTTGATGCTTGTGTGTAGTTGTTCAGTGATTGTCTCCACCCTGGGACACAATGTGTACAAGGACATTACAATGTTGTGCAAGTGTTACAAGCTGTGGGTGTATAGATTTGCACACACACACACACACACACACACACACACACACACACACACACACACACACACACACACACACACACACACACACACAATACATGACGGTGCTACACAATAACAGCTATGTGTAATTTTGTGGTCAGTGGAACTGGATGTGGTGTAGTAATATGAGCCATGATCAACATGCTTCTTGTGGTCAGTCAACAATAATAATGTGTGCCAGACAGGCAGCTAGCATGCTGTACCTGAAGTGCAGTAACATGACTACATCCACAATTACACAGCCACTTGTTACATGGGTGTGTAAGGTGGCCAATAGTGAGCATTGCCTAACATGAATGTATTATTTGTTCCAGACTGTTGCACAAAGACATGATAGGCCTCTACCCCTCAGGTATATTATGTGTGCTGCATAGATAATTGGGATGCTGAAGGCTAGCCATACAGCAGATGTCATACTTGGACATGTGTAGCAGGCTAAGGTGTAGTGTATATGACAAACATGTGTGTGTTGTGTACATGTGTGTCTGGTGTGCCCATACAATGTCCAGTACTGTGTTGCCACACATGTGTGTCATGCTCTGTGTATTGCATGTGAGTGAGGTAGCTACTGAGAATAATGGGATATGCATAGTCTCACAGCAAACATGCATAGCATGCATTATGTGTAGGTGTGTTACATGTGCACACACTACACCTCCATATGACATGCACATGTCATTAGCATTGTTATTACACACTCACCAGCATGGATTGGCTGCCTTGCTGTCACTCCAGAGGGACCTGCAAACATATGAGAGTGATTGCCAGTGGCCACAATTCTGCCTTTGATACTGTGAGTATGATAAAGTACAGTAGTACAACAGGTGGCTTTCACAGGTGTACAGATTATGCTCAGAATATCAATCTTGCAGAAGACTGGGCAGGTTAACAGCTACACAAACAGTACACATCTCACACATGCATAGACTACCAGTACAGAGAACAGTCAACTACAGATATGGGATGTTACCTGCACACTCCATTTCAACATGCTGGGTGGCTCTGGCCTCCATGATGACACATGTTTGTGGATGTTCTTGTTGTTGGCCTGGAGCCACAACACTTAGGAGGTGCGCCTCCACACTGGTGAGGGGGGGTGGATAGGTACCCCACCACCTGTGGCAAGCTGTTGTCTGTGGATATCAGACGCACGCTGCCGGACATGTCTAATTAAATCACTGCAGTGATGGCGTACCTGCTCATATGTCTGGTTATGCATGCTTATGTCATTTACCCGACAGACAAGTTCTTGCCACAGTGCAGCCTTCTCATGCTGGTTCTGGCTGGTTCTGGAAAACAGCACAGAGTAATTATGGACCAGGCACTGGTGGATCTCCTGATCCTCTGCTGCTGTATACGGTGGGTTTCTCTGATGTACCATCACCCTGGAAGGAAGGAAAAGAAAAATATGTGAGCAAGTCATGTGGCACACTTAATATTCAAATGTAGTGATATCACTTCACTGCCATATATAGCATCTGTCTGTCTATCAGGGGATACACATGTTCAATACCACATATCAGTGCTCAGCCCACAACTGTCTGACAGTGCCTGCCACACTCCATACAACAAACTAGTATACACCAGCACTCGGCACACTGTTTGGGATACAATGCATAACCTCACACTGGGGTATGTATCAAGCTAATTCATGAAGAATATTATCGTCCCATTCAACGAATGCAATACACATGTACAGTTTCAATGGTAATCCACCCTAGTCTTTGATGCCATACCCCTACCTGACATAAGTGCACAGTTGTTACTAAAGCCAGCATACTGCTGTCACAGAGTATACATGCTGCCAGGTACACACACATACCCTGTAGCACACATGTGATTGCGGCCATGGTACAGGCATCATTACACACACATTACACATACATACAACACACAAATGTATGAAGAAACAGATGAGCATTAACTGTGTACCTTATAGTACTGTGTGCCCCTACTTATAGATACCTATGCATGAGGTATGTAATCTGTGCAGACTACAGGTAACACACCAAACAGTGTTACCACAGAATGTGAACATACACCATACTGTAGTGTTTATGCCTTCAACATCAGGTAGTACAACAGTTCATATGTGAGCTGGATTCAACAGCAGTACCACTTACTAAGCATTCATGTATTGCTTCTGCCTATGATGGGACACCGCAGTCATACACAGGGAACTATGGCACAACATATGCCAATCTACTATGTTTGCATCGCAATAACTGACACATCTTTCTCTGGCCTCACACCAAGGACACCAACTACCATGACAGACACAAACTCACGCTAAGCTATCACACCTTTACAGACCTTGCACACAGTCAGTGTCACACTCATTCAATGTCACATAGCTGGTATTGCACTGAGTACATGTGTGCATGCATTGTGTCATAGGTAGGTACTATGTTATTGGCCCTGGGCCTAGGGCAGCCTAGTCATATGCTACCCTGCCCTTTGATACACATGTACTGTGATTTTACTTGCTCCTGTGAAACGGTTACACACAGGTGACTCAAAGGGCATATTAACTATCTCCATGACATTCATCAAGGGTATGTATGACATCTACTAATGGGGAGCCTTGTTTGTTAATGCTGGCTGGTTTAGTCTAGGGTATGGCATATTTGTGTACAGAAATCTGTACCTCCAGCATGTGCTGTTTAGTGTGGTGACAGGGATTAGGGCCCTAGGTCATGTAGGCTGGACGGATTGTGAGGTGTTGCCATGGTGGTTGGCCAACTGGTATGATTGTGACATAACTCTGTATGTCCAGCACTGGTAACCTCTGTGTAGGCAGTATGCAAGGCACTCTAGCTGTGGTTTTGTGAGTCAGTCTGCATAGGGAATGTGTTTGTGGCCATTATCAGTCTTTGTTGGGTATGTCTGTGGCCTTTCCATTTGCTGTAGTTCTCATGGGAGGTACATACTGCATAGGACATTGTGAGGTGTACAGGGGTACACTAACTTACATTTCCCTAGCTGACACACCTTTTGTGATGACACGTACCATGTACAGGGATTACAAGACTAGTGTGCCACTGTGGATATCAAAGGGGAGGCTATTGTACACCTGTGTCCAATGTTCCCTTCTGACACCTCCAGTGGTAGGCAGGCAACCACCTATGTGGTAGTTAGTGGGTAACATGTTTTGGAATGGGGTATGGTACTGCAGTATCAATACTGGTGTTTTGTCCATGCCTTGGTCACCAGGCACCTGTTGCAGTACATCTGCCCCCATGCCCCCCTCTTTCACTCTCTCTTTATATATATATATATATATATATATATATATATATATATATATATATATATATATATATACATATACATACATATATGTAAATATATATGCATATCTACATACACTGGCTAAGTCCCACAGTAGTTCATCACCACATGACATATACCTGCACTGCATGCTGTTTTCAATGCCACACACTACAACCTACATTGATATGTGCACATAGCAACCTTCAACTACATATGTATGTCCAGCCTTCACTAACAGTTGCAGTATGTCCCATGCCCTATGTACATCTTCATATACATATAGATACAGACTGCTAACACATATGGATGGTTCACAATATGTAGATTATACGATTATGTAGTTTACATTACCTTTGTCTCTGGTGGCTGGCTGGCTGCCTGGCTGCCTGGGTGGATTGCTGGCTGGCTGCCTGGGTGGATGGCTGGCTGCCTGGGTGGATATCTGGCTGGCTGGGTGGATGGCTGGCTGGCTGGCTGGTTGGGTGGATGGCTGGCTGGCTGCCTGGGTGGATGGCTGGCTGGCTGCCTGGGTGGATGGCTGGCTGGCTGCCTGGATAGCTGGCTGCCTGCCTGGGTAGCTGGATGGCTGGCTCCCTGGATGCCTGGATGGCTGGGTGGATGGCTGGCTGCCTGGGTGGATGGCTGGCTGGCTTGGTGGATGGTTGGCTGGCTGGCTTGGTGGATGGCTGCCTGGCTGCCTGGGTGGATGGCTGGCTGGCTGCCTGGGTGGATGGCTGGCTGACTGCCTGGATGGCTGGCTGGCTGCCTGGTAGCTGGATGGCTGGCTCCCTGGATGCCTGGATGGCTGGGTGGATGGCTGGCTGCCTAGGTGGACAGCTGGCTGGCTGGGTGGATGGCTGGCTGGCTGCCTGGGTGGATGGCTGGCTGGCTGCCTAGATGGCTGGCTGGCTGCCTGGGTAGCTGGATGGCTGGCTCCCTGGATGCCTGGATGGCTGTCTGGATGGCTGGCTGGCTGGCTGCCTGAATGGCTGGCTGGCTGGCTGGCTGGGTGGATGGCTGGCTGGCTTGGTTTTTCTTTTTTTTTTTTCTTTTGGTCTGTCTGTCTCTGTCTGTCTCTCTCTCTCTGTCGCTCTCCCTCCAGTTGCTGCAATGATATTATTGCATGTGTGGACTGGCAGTACAGGCTGCTTTTGTAGGTATCTGCACATGTGCATGTGATGGCCTCTGCACCAATTGGTGGCCAGCATTTACTAATTGCATGCAGCCTGCTGTGTGGTAATTGCAGTTCTCACTGTGATTTCAGGACACTGCTATAAAATGTTAGGTTAGGTAGGCATAGGTCTTTCAGTTTTGCAAGGTGGGGACCATGCTGGTTTGCTGTGGACACTGTTGTGTCAGTCAGAAGGTTGGTATGTCTCTCATATCTAACGCTGTGTTATAGCCACTGAAATGTATGTTGTACTGAAACCTGACTGTTGGTTTTTCCATTTAACTCTTCTCAGTGTGTATGTTAGCTCACACCTGCTAATGCTAACACTGTTTACATGGGAGTATGTACTTTCCTGTGAGAGTTGTGGATTAACTGGTATACAACAGTACTTCTTGCAATGTGTTGCTATGGCTTCACCATTTTCCCTTTACATTCACTCCTTGAAGGCCTGATATTTGTCTTTACTGGAATGTGTTGCTATGGCTATCCTATTTTCCATTTACATTCACTCCTTGCAATGCATGATATATTCCTTTCAGCAGTACGTTTTTATATGTTTGTTGTGGCTTGGTGGCACTGCATGCAGTCTGGTGAGCCCAGGGTCTGGGGTTTGACACTTACAAGGGTATTTTATTTTGCTGCTGAGCAGTACTAGGGCCTTGTATTTTGCACTAACAATTATGAATATCAGGCACATGCAGTGCTTGTAAACTGCCATACTGTCATTACTTTGTTAGATGGCTACATCCTTTGATATTTCTGTGTTGTACTCCTACGTGAGGGTGTGCTTGTGGGAATAATTCTACAGCTATTCACAGAGTGTGTAACAGCAGACAGGCTGATATGCTTGTGTATTTCTGACACTTGCAGCCCTCAGATACTCTCAGGTATATATTTGACCAGCCTCAGGGAAAGGTACATATCAGTGGGATACACGCGTGATATATTTCAGATATTCTGCAGTTGTGACTGTGGGGTATTTTGGGCATATGTATTACTACACCATTTCTGACATGCAAGTAGTGTCTACTTTAACTTATTGACAGTCAACATTATGTGGGATACCCCAACTTTCTGCCTACTGTTAGTACATTTCACAGGGAGTCAGTGGGGCACAGGCAACATTTTTTTTGCAAATCAGGGACATCCCTGTAAATCAGTCACAGATGGGAAGTCTGGCCTCATACCTATTCAAATATGGCGGTGTTTATCCTGCTCTGATACTGTGTGGGGTTTGTAAGGTGCTACTGTAACATTATTACCTCCTAGCATGGCTGTTTCTCTTATCACACTAATGTAATGCAATTCCACAAGAATTGCCAGTAAGGATTCAGGGAACAAGCTTTGTGTAATGGCCTTCCTATATTCCCTTTACATTCACTCCTTGTATTTCATGATATATTTGTTTCAGCACCAGGTTCTTGTATATCTGCCGTGGCTCAGTGATAATTCTTGCAGACTAATGTTTCCAAGGTCCGGGGTTTGAGACTGACAGGGGTATTTTATTTTGCTGATAAGCAGACTACAGGCCTTGTCATACAGAGTGACTAAGGCACTTTTAAGCAGTTGTAAGCGGGTTTGCACTGGTTTGCGCGGTGCTTACACATGCACACACTCGCTTAGCTGAGCACACACTCACTTAGCTAAGCGCACACCCGCTGACTACTGCTTAAAAGTGCTTACTCCCGCTAACACCCACGCTAATTTCTTTTAAAGAAAAGAAAATGGGGAGATAGGAAAGTGGTGATAAAGGGGGCAGGACAGTAGGAAAACAAGCTCGGGATGTGCAGGAAGGATGTAGGGAAGGCCCATAGCTGCCCATTTCTTTATTAGCGACAGCTGTGCATATGTGTGAAATTTGGTGTGAAATTTGAAACCTTCCACCCCTGAGAGAGGGGTGAGGACAACAAAATATGTTGTACTGCCAATTAGAATTATCAGTTTACATGTCCAGTGGACATGTATGAAAATTGGGCAGCTATGTATGGGGCGTAATTTTTTTGTGGGAACAGAGTGCCCTTTTTTTATTTTTTTTAGGTGAGAGTGGAATGTGAGGTACAGGAAGTAGGTATATTTGGGGAGGTAGGTTGGGGAGGTTAACAGACAAGACAAACAAGATGCATACAGAGGCAGAGTATGACACATGTGGGGGGTAAACACAAATGATGGGGACGGATGTTTGGATAGCGCAAGCCCATGAGCCCACAGATGGCAACAGTGAAACTGAAATCCCCACCCATAGGCAGTTACCACTGCGCCTTCCCAGCCCAGGCCAGGGCTGTGCTGGGGTCTGGATAGGACGAGCAGGCACATCCGTGAGTTGCGCCACCCTCACCTCAAGCTGGCGTAGGGGATCAGTCACAGAATGCCTGATCTCACTACACACCACAGACCGGACCCTATGGAGGGTGAGTGGAGGCTCTCCTCCGGCCATGCTTGCAGAGGGGGATGAGTCCCATCCCCTGCAGCGCTTCCACCCGAAGGTGGCACAGGGCTCCCGGAGGAGGAAGTCCCGGCCTGGGCACTGGTGCCAGGTGCACTCGCCAGCTGAGGTGGGAGAGCTGGAACCTGCCTTCCCTGTTGTCCTATGCTTAGCAGTATTTTATGGCATTTTGGGTTAGTAACAAACAACACCATTCAAAATTAGTTGTAACAGCATGCATCAGTATTCCCATTAACCAAACACCCATGAATTCCAAACATTGAGCAGCAAGCATAACACATGCATATTTAAAACAGCAGTGCACATTCCAACAGCATGCAGGGTTGATTGGTGGCAACAGGCCATCAGGTTTGGATATGTGAACAGGGCACATGCATCAACATACATGCAGATATGTATAAACCAACAGGACAAATGTCCATGGGAATTAATTGTGAATACACATACCCAGTTTGGTGTGGAATGGCATAATTTGTGAAAATAGGGTAGGGTGGAGAAATATTACATTAACAACTTAAACTACCTATATATATATACTGTACATTCCTAGTAGATGCATATATATATATCCCATACATGTATTAGTACAGTTTCCTGTACTTACCCTTAGGAATGTTGGTGATGGGGATGTTACTGCTACATTAATATACATTCCATTTTTATTCATATATGTTCATATCTGGCTGTGTTCAGGTACAGCATCCTGCTACATTTGATTTATATGGGTCTAGACAACTGTGGATGTTCAGCATTTCATACAACCGTACTATTTCCATAATGCAAGGGCACAGCAACATATACAATTTGTGGGACGGACACAGTCCATGTTCTGTATTTTATTTAACACATTACACTCTTTGGTTGTGGCTGTCTCATTCATTTCATAATGTAGTGACTGCAGTATGCCTTTATTCCACACTTATTATAGCTTTCTTGGTGGCTTCAAACTGTCTTTCTCACACTCTCTCAATTATTTTATATTTACATTTCAGACTGGTACTTAATTCTAGACTTTATTAACATTTATTACAGGTTTACAACAACCCTTTCCAGCTGACTCACTTATTTCATATGGCAGAATTTACAAGGAAGTATTTGACACATGTCTATCCTTTGATTGATTGCCACTCATTTTCTGGCTGCAGCAGTTATCTGATATTACAATACAGGTGGACACTTCTATTTGAGACTTGTTTAATCTTTATTACTGGATTGCATGACACTATTTTCCAGGCTGCATCACTTATCTAATCTTACAGTACTAGTAGAATCTTTCTTCTAGGCTTATTTTACCTTTATTAGTGGGTTACAACACTGAACTCTTTTACAATCTGTCTCACTTATATTCTATGACAATACCAGCTAAATAATTACTAACCTGCCTGGTGGTGCAATCCCAGCAGCCTATCAGCATAGGCTCGCTGATTCGCAGAACGAACACCTGCAGCTGTAATATAAAGAAAGTAATATTGGAACATATGTCTCCATACTATAGGCTAGGATAGCATTTCTTACATATTAATTACAAGGATACTTACTCAGTAGTGGGGCGTTGGGCATTTGGCGGGCCTCCTGGATCCAACGGTTCAGTTGATCCTCCTTCCATCGCTTCAGATCCGCATGGTGGTGACGGACCTGTTCACCAGTCCTTGGAATGCCTGTGGCACTGGTGAGATCATGTGCCAACCAGTTCCATGCCTCTGCCTTGTACGCACTCCAGTGAACCTGGTCCTTCATGAGTTGTGCTACATGATCATGGACTAGGAGCCAAACCATATATTTTGACTCCTCAACACCCCACCTTTGTGCTCTAAAGCGACTTCCCTCTCCTGCACCTGCCATCCTGACTGCAAATGGGTACCACAATCAGTTATGCTGTGAATTCCCACCTATGGGGCTTATATATGCCGGTTTTCCTGCACTTATCTGTGATTGGCCATTTTGGATATTTATCAGCTTGAAAAAACCTGCTTTGTCATGCTTCTATTTCCATTCATTCCTATATATATATATATATATATATATATATATATATATATATATATATATATATATGCTAAAACTGCATTTCTCAGTGCAACTGTCATGGCTTAGTGGTAACGTACTTTAACTATGGTGCACAGTATACCAGGTTCGACCCTGGGCATTGCTTTTTTTATTTTACTACTGTCTAGACAGGCTAGGAGGTGTGTCTGTGTGAAGGCGGTTTTGATACAGCTTGCTCAATGTTGCCCGACGGTAAGCTGGTTGGCACACTGCGCAGCTTCGCGCAAACGGCTTACGCTGGGTAACACGTTATTTAGCTATGAACACTCATATTATGCTGGGTGAAGTGCTGCTGAACTACGGGCACTCATTTTAAGTGTGTTAAAGTACTGCTCAACTCCAGGCACTCATATTAAACCTGTTAAATTGCTGCTTACCTGTGGGCACTCATATTAAGCTTGTTACAGCGCTGCTCACCTATGGGCACTCATATTAAGCTTGTTAAAGTGCTGCTCACCTACGGGCACCCATATTCAGCTTGCTAAAGCCTTGCTAAGCTATGGGCAATTATGGTCCTTTTATTATATTTTATTATGTCGGATTTCTTCAAAAATACATGGCCCATTTCATTACATTTTACTTAAAAAAAAAAAAAATACACACATATATATATATATATATATATATATATATATATATATATATATATGTATGTATATGTCAGGGGATTGTTTCATGCTTATTTAAATAAAAATGGAAAATGATGTTGTGGGGGCTTGAACCGTGACTACCTCCTCTTTGGCCAACGCCTCTACCGCTAGCTATTGCTACTTGGCTTAATTTGCATATTTAGATCGTATATGCTTTTCAATGTCTGTAACTGTGGCTGAGCGGTGGGCATACCCGCGCAAACAAACTACGGGCAAACATTTTGGAAATTATAAAAAAAAAATTAAACTGCTATTTTTACGTTTTACATTACAGTTGGATTTATAGTCTGTGGGACCATGTGTGGTGTTGTGTTCCTTGACATTTCCGCGGACTCGCTCGTGGGTGTTTACTTTCAGTACTCTGACTCTTCTGGGGCGTGTCCCTTTGCAGAACTTGGCATTCGGACACGCCCCTACTTTCCTACACAGACCGTGTTAGCCTAGGGTATGATTCAGCATGCCCTCATGAATATGCATGGCATGCTGACGTCATACCGTTAGACTGCAGCCTCCATGTAAGACATATTAACTCTTACACGGAGGGTTTGTGAATCCGGCCCATAGGCTTCCAGTTTCTTGTAACCGTTTTCCTGACTGCTGATAAAATAGACCAGAGCAGAGGCTGATTAATTTCTGTAATGCAGTTTGGATCAGGAATGTTAAACAATGCTAGAGATTTTGAGAGTAAAAAATTACCTGTGAAAATTGCTTGTAAAAAGTGATTAATGTCTTTCCAGAAATTATTTAATTCTGTACAATCATACACCATATGGGCCCAATCACCATTACATACATTATTACACCTCTAGCAGTTATCATTTTCCTTATTAAATTTACTTAAAGAAAGCGGGGTTATAAAAGATCTATGCAAATATCTCCATGTGAAATTTTTCCATCTTAGTGAAGAAGTGGTTACACTAGCTGATTGTAATATATGTGATTTGTCTTTATCTGTTGGGGGATGATTATTAATTAAGGAGAAACAATTCCGATAATTATCTGATATATTATCTAGATCTAGTTTAATTGCTTTATATAAGTGAGATAAAATGTTCTTAGTTGGTGATTTATGATTTATAGACAACACCATATATTGAATTAATTTAGGAACTAAACTTTTAGTTGATAAAGTCATAGAATCAAGTTTATTAGATACATATTTTCTACTTTTGTGTAGATCCAACCAGGATGATGTGTCAAAATCATATTCATTCTTCAGTAAGTCAATGGATTTCAGATCATTATTAGATATAATTTGGGACCAAGATATTAGATTTTTTTGTTGAAAAGAATACATTTTCATAAAATCAGTAGAAAATATAGCACATTGCATGTAAGCTATAGGAAAAGGAGAAACAGTCAATCTTTATACACATTGAATTTATATAAATAGTTTCTAAATTATCTCAAAAGAAATTATATAATTTGTTGTAAAATTCTGAGAAAAATAAGTAGAAGCATAATTCTTTTTAAGATCCAGATAAAGGAGTTATTAAACAGCGTTAATTTCTGTGATTTATTATTATTTATTGCATTACTCATTAATATTTCTAGAATGTTATTCCACTTAGCAGTGTATTTGATATCTATAAGAAGAGAAATAAATGTAGCCATTGTAGAGATTGAGTAGATTTCTAAATTAGGGCAAAGCTATACCTCCATTTTCCCAATTTTTCATGTGATAAGATAAGGCTATTCTATGTCTAATAGGGAACCATAAAAAAATATGTATCATAGAATTAAATTACTTAATCAGTGAACTAGGTTGGGGTAAAGAGACTGATTGGATAATATAAAAACCTTTAGGTAATAGAATCAATTTAATAATTAAAAGTTTTTCATCCATAGAAACTTGGATTTTATTCCATTTTAGTGAGATTTCCTATAGCCAATAAGCTTTTATTGTAATTGATTTGAATTATATAGTTTATGTTGTTAGCAATTACAATGCCTAGATAAAGTAGTTCATTAGACTATGCTTGATATTGTTATAAACATTCAGTAATTCTAGTTTTTAGGGCCAATTGTCAAGATTTTAGTTTTATTATTATTATTAAAGGTTAAACCTGACTTTTGTTTTAAATATTCAGAATATTTAAAAAGAGTGCGAATAGATGTATTATTACCACCTAGTGTAATGAGTATATTGTCTACAAACATTTGTAATTTGGAAACATCATTAGGACTCAACCTATATCCTTCAATGTTTTCATCATATCTTATCAAATTAGCCCAGGGTTCCATGATCAATGTAAATAGTAAAGGAGATAAAGGGCACCCTTGCTTTGTTCCTTTAATTATTGATATATTTTGGGATATATTTGTACCTATTTTAATGTATGCTTGGCTACCTTGATATAAACTTATAATTAGATTTATAAAACTCTTAGAGAAGTTTAATTCCTCCAAAAGTATAAATACTCCCAATTGACTGACTCAAAAGCATAGTTTATGTCAAGACTAATTAATGTTAAGTTGTTTTTTAAGTATTTAACTGAATCAATTAAGGACAGAATTATTTTGATATTGTCATAAGAATTTCTGTTTACTATAAATCCTGTTTGAACTTCATTGACTAATGTGGGCAAAAAATGTTTAAGTCTATCCACAAAAATTGATATAAACATTTTGTAATCAATGTTTAATAAGGAGATAGGCCTATAGGATGAACATTTAACAGGATTATTATCAGTTTTGAGGATTCGGGAGATAAAAGTATATTTCCATGATGGAGGTATTAAATTGTTATTTTGGGAAATATTGTAAATTTTATGAAGCAGTTTTAAGACACTAACTTGTAATAGCTTATAAACTTCTGGGATTATACTGTCATTTCCCAGTGCTTTATTTAGTTTTAATTTAGTAATCTGGGACTGAATATCTTTAAAAGAGATGGGTCTGTCAATAATAGTAACTTGTTCACTAGACAGTCTTTTTTTGTATATTTATTGATGTAAGATTTGATTTCTTGGTTAGAATCTATTATCTTGGATTGTTGATTAATGTTTGTAAAAAATTCTCTAAATTCAATTAAGATATTTTGTATTCCTGAGACTGTCTTTTTCTTTTTAGGGGAAAATATTTCATTTATTTGATTGAATTTGTTTATTCTTTTAGTTTTATTAGCTTATAGATTCAGAGATCTAGGATTAGTGAAAAATGTTAAGACTTTAAATGTTTCTAAAATAATCATAGTTTTATGGTTCAGTATTTCCATATAATTAGTATTCAAAAATGTCTTTCTTTTTTATATCATATTTATTAATATCTTTTTCTTGAATAAGTTTCAAAGAATCTATCTTATTTTGTATTTCTATTAACTGTTCATCCCAACTTTTCCTTTTTTTGTTATACCAATTTATAATTTTGCCATAGATGTAAGTTTTTAAAGCATCCCATACAAAAATCTCAGAAATATAATTTATATTATTTTGTTCAATAAAATTCTAAATTTCTGATGTTATAAAATCTTTAAAATCTTTCAGTTTAGTTATATAGGCAGGTATTCTACTTATTTGAACATTATGGGTTGGGGTAACTAAAAATTCGAAGAGTATTGAATTGTGATCAGATAATGGGCATGTAATCACCTTAGTATTAATTAAATAATCTGCTAAATCATTAGAAAACAAAACTCTATCTATCTTTGAATGTGTATTAAGTCTATTTGAAAAAAAAGTATAAGCTAAGGAATCAGACTCAGCAAAGGTATGTATATCTTTCAAGAAATAAGTTTCCAAAAAAATCTTTCAATAATTTGGCTGAAGCTGTAATTCTTCTTTTATTATAAGATGTTGATTCTTTTATTGCCTACAATATAGTTAAAATCTCCAGCTAATATTACATGTCCCTTAGAAAGTTGTACTATGTGATCAACATGTTGTTTTACTGTATCAGTACCTATTCCTGGAATCCAGTATAGATTTACTAAGGTATATATTTTGTTATTAAACTGAATAGTAGCAAAACAAAATATTCCTTTATTATCTTTATAAATATTAATAATGTTTGGTTTAGGTAATGAGTTGTTTCATAAGATAGCTACTCCTCTCTTCTTTTGAGAATGTTCTGAACTAGCTAACATTGAATATAATTTACTATCTGATCTAAATACATCCTCTGTTTTCAAATGGGTTTCTTGTAAGAATATTAATTGAACTTTATGCAGTTTGAGATATTTAAAGAAACTTCCTCTCTTATTTGGATTA
The DNA here is from genome assembly GCF_019279795.1 of Protopterus annectens. NCBI lineage: Eukaryota > Metazoa > Chordata > Ceratodontiformes > Protopteridae > Protopterus > Protopterus annectens. The sequence continues at coordinate 1,180,269,920 of NC_056727.1, forward strand.
CTTAATGCATTAATGTTAAATGGAATACTCTTCAGTGAAGTCATTTAATATTATGATGCTGAAAGAGAAATATTTTGACCAAAACCATAGATTATTAATGTAAATAGAAGGAATACCTAGAGATACATTATTTTTAAAATAATGTGGAATCATTGAAAGAAGTAGACATATGAGAATTACTCTTTTAAGAATTGTGGAAAATGTCAAGAAAGCTAAAAGTAAACTTTTTTAACTTAAGCCAATAACTTCATAACCACCCCTAACCCCTCTGGAGTTTAATACTCCCAATTCGAGTGACATGTGATCACTCAAATTAACCCTCTATTCAGTAGCAACATCTGTTCAGCATCTGTCTGAGAAATATCTACTCCAAATAAACAATTTTAGCTTCTGTTCATGTTGATAGTATATAAAATAATCATATAATAATCACTTTGTAAGGTATAAAACTAACACATCTCTGGTGATGAAATTTCTTTAAGAATTTACTTTTGTAATCATCTATAGGAAATCTCATAATGATGAATGTAACTAAAAAAGAAAATATAAACAACAGGTCATAATGTCACTTACTCAACTAGAGATTCTACAAAAAATAATGTTATTATCTTAGAATAATAACCAGAGTATAAATATAAACCATTACTACATTCTAATAACTAATAAAAATAATATCATTCAAAATAATAGGCATAATCAAAACTGAATATGTGAATATATACAAAACTTTCAGATGCTAAAAATTATTTACATAGTAAGTATTATAAAATCAATAGTTGAAAAAGCAAATTAACTTCCTATAATATATACCTCTTCTGTTCCTTTTTCACTTAAAGTTTTAATAATAACTATTACAACCATATCTAACACTTTATAAATATTAACATATTAGCAAATAGTGTAACTACTAATAAAATATATAGTCAACTGTGTGCACCAGGTTATAATACTGCAAAGAAAATAGTTCTATTTATATTTATGTTGTATACATAACACATCATGTAGCCAAAAATTAATACAAATTAGAGTTCAGTACCACCAAATCTGAAGTCTATACAGCACAGAAAAACGTGTGTGTTAGCTCATGTGTTAAGCAGTTGTATGAAATTCACTCCTTGCATTAAGATTATTTCCTTTAGCTACATCATGAAAGATATAGGGCCAGATTCACAAAACCTCCGTGTAAGATTTAATATGTCTTACTGGGAGGCTGCAGTTGAACGGTATGATGTTAGCGTGTCATGAATATTCATGAGGGCATGCTGACTCATCCGTAACTCTTACATGGACTGAGTAGGCAAGCAGGGGGCAGGTCCGACTGCAGAGCAGTCTAAAAGTCCATGCCTCTGCAAGGTTTTAAAAAGCATAATGTCAACAGACAAGAGCGAGTCCGCTCAAATGTACTTGCACCCAACACCGCACTCCCTGACACTGTAAACCCCCATCAGAGTTATAGAATGTAAAATATACATTTTTTTTTAAATCCATGATTTAGCTGCCCGTATTTGCGCTTGTTTGCGCGGGTGTGCCCATTGCTTAACCACAGTTAGCAATTGTGACATTGAAGAGCATATAAGAACTACTTATGCAAATTACTCCAAATAGCAATAGCGTAATGGTAGAGCATATGCACAAAGAGAAGGCATTCACGGTTCGAGTCCCACCACTCCCCTTCTTATTTATGTTTTAAATCAGGATTTGAAATAATAGCAGACAAATATGATTCAAATTTTATTAAAAGCAGTGACATGGTCAATGTATCAGTGAACAAAATATATATTTTGAAAAGACCCAGATATATAATAGCCTGCCTTTAAGCAACATTTTACACAGCTAAACACAGGTGCCCATAGTTTAATAGCACTTTACCCATCTAAATAGAGGTGCCCATAGTTTAATAGCACTTTATCCAGCTAAACAGAGTTGCCCATAGTTTAATAGCACTTCACCCAGCTAAACAGAGTTGCCCATAGTGTAATAGTGCTTTACACAGTGCACTAGAGTTGCCCAACATTTAAAAGTGCTTTACCCAGAGTAATGTGTTTGCGCAGACGTGCTCGCTGCACCAACCAGGGCACCGTAGGGCACAGGGGAACAACATAGAGCTAAGTTGCTGAAACGCAGCCACACCCCCTAGCCTGTCTAGACAGTATTAAAATAAACGAATGACAATTTTTGAACCCAGGACCCTTTGCATCATAATCAAAGTACAGAACCACTAAGCCATGACAACATAAAGGAAGCAGCAACTATTAACATTCATAAACTTAGGAATGGTAGTTTAACCATTACTAAGCAGGTCTGCAGTCAGACTAGAATTTTACAAAATGGCCAATCACAAAAAAGTGCGGGAAATGCGGCATATTTAAGCCCCACAGGTGGGAATACACGCCATAACTGATTGTAGCTCACATCTGCGGTCAGAATGTCTGGTGTTGGAGAGGGAGTGTGCTTCCGAGTGCAGAGATGGGGCATCAAGGAGTCCAAATACATGGTTTGGCTCCTAGTCCACCGTCATGAGGCAAGACTCTTAAAGGGCCAGCTCCAAGGGACGGAGTGCAAGGCAGAGGCTTGGAACCGGTTAGCTCGTGACCTCACCAGTGCCACAGGCATTCCTCAGACTAGTGAGCAGGTCTGTCACGACCATGCGGGCCTGAAGAGATGAAAGGAAGACCACCTGAACCAGTGGATACAAGAGGCCCGTGGGATGCGAGATGCCCCAGTACTAAGTATGTAGCCATGGAATGCAATATGTAAGAATTTAAAATGGAGTATGTATAATGGATAGGAATGTCTCAAGATCCCTTCATTTACTTTACAGCTGCAGGTGACCGTGTTACGAATCAGCAAGCCTATGCTGATAGGCTGCTAAGGCTGCGCCGCCAGGCAGGTTAGTGATTATTCTGCATGTATTGTTATATAAAATATGGCAGAGAGCATGATAGAAAGTGTTGTAGTCCAATAATACAGCCATTAAATGGACTGAATAAGTCCTCTAAATGTACTGTCAGATAAAAACGTTAGAAAAGCCAAAGAGTGTAGTAACCCATTAAGAAAGGTAACAAATGTCTGGAATAATATCTCTGCAAGCACTGTCATATAAAAGAATATTTGAGTGAGCCTGAAAAAAGAGTGTGCTAACCTATTAATAAAGGTATAATATGTTGTGAACATGTCTGCCATATATACTGTTAAAACAAATAAAGGAGTGAGCCTGTGGAAAAGTGTGTAATGTCATTAATAAAGGTCTAAAACCCAGAGTGTGTCTGTTTCACTTAGTATGAAATGTTGTTGTACCCTTGCATTATACAAATAGTAATGCGTTAGAAAGTGCTGGCAGCCCAGAGTTCTGCAATCCCATCTAAAGTGGGTGATGGAAGTGCTAGTAGCTGGGAAATAAATATACAATCCTCAACAGTCATCTGGCTGGCATGCATAAGTAAATCTGGCACACGAGTAGCATGCTAATATGTTCCCCAGAAATGTAAGTGTGCTTCAATAAATGCAGGGTTCTGTACAATTTGAAGTGAAAATTTCATGTGAAAACATCCAGATATGTAGATAAAGAAATATAAATGCAACCATGAAATATGTAGCACTAACATCTGCATCCTGGACAGTTAATATGTGAGATATAGGTCAAGTATAGATTGAACTAGCCAAACCCACTACACAACCTAATGCATGGTGGCAAGTGTAATAATACATGTAGGGAATATAAGCCTGCAGTCACTAGGAAGGTAGTGTAGAGTAAAAGTGTTTATAAGATGTTAACAGAGGTTTTTTTCTACACCCTACTGTTTGTGCATAAACCATGCAATTCCACACCTCAATGGGTATGTGTAATCTTAAATATTTGTCGGGATGTGTGTCCTATTGTTCTATAAATATTTGCACTCATGTTGATGCATGTGCCCTGTTCAAACACCACGTTGATGGTGGCCTGTTGCTACCAATCATCCCTGCATGCGGTTGGAATATCCACTGTTGTTCAATATATGCATGTGTTATGTTTGCTGTTCAACTGTTGGAACTGTGGTGTGTTGGGTTAATGGGAATATTACTGCATGCTGTTACAACTAATCTGGAATGCTGTTGTTTATGTTGTAATGAAACACACCTAATCACAGAACATATGGGAAGGCCGGTCCCAGCGAACTCACCTGTCCCACCTCAGTTGGCGAGTGCACCTGGCACCAGTGGCTCTGGTGCCCAGCCTGGACTCCCCTCCTCCATTGGTCCTGTGCCACCTTCAGGTGGAAGCACTGCAGGGGATGGTGCTCGTCCCCCCGTCCAAGTGTGGGCAGAGAAGGGCCACCCGTCACCCTTAGAATGGTCCGGGTTGTGGTGCATAGGGAGATCCAGCTTTCAGTCGCTGACCCCCTATGTCAGCTTGAGGTGAGAGTGGCATGTCTCATGGGTGAGCCTGCCCGTCCTACTCAGCCCCCAGCACAGCCACCCCCGGGGCTGTGAAGGTGCAGTGGTGACTGCTCATGGGTGGGGATCTCAGTTCCACTGTTACCATCTGTGGGCTCATGGGCTTGCGATTTCCAAACAACCTTCCCTTTCAATTGTGTTCACCCACCCCATGTGTCAAATTCCACCCCTGTATGTATCATGTTTGTCTTGTCTGTTTACCTCCCCAACCTACCTCCCCAAATATACCTACTTACCCTACCTCACTTACCACTCTCACCTGAAAAAAAAAAAAAAAAAGGGCAATCTGTACCTGAAAAAAAATTACGCCCCATACATAACTTCCCATTTTGCACACATGTCCATTGGACATGTACACCAATAATTCTAATTGGCAGTGCAACAAGCTATGTTGTCCTCACCCCTCTCTCAGGGGTGGAAGGTCTCAAAACTCACTCCAAATTTTCAACATATGCACAGCTGTTGCTGTTAAAGGAATGGGCAGATATGGGCCTTCCCTACACCCTTCCTGCACATCCTGAGCTTGTTTTCCTACTGTCTTTCCCTCTCTGTGCCCCCTTTTTCACCACTTTCCAATCTCCCCATTTTCTTTTCTTTAAAAGAAATTAGTGCGGGGGTTAGCGGGAGTAAGCACTTTTAAGCAGTAGTTAGCGGGGGTGCACGAGTGTGAGCTTGTGTGCGCTTAGCTAAGCACTGCTAAGTGTCGCGCAAACCTGTGTAAACCCGCTTACAACTGCTTAAAAGTGCCTTAGTCACTCTGTATGACAAGGCCCTTGTACTGCTCAGCAGCAAAATAAAAAACCTTGTCAGTCTCGAACCTTGGACTCACCAGTCTGCATGAAGTACCACTACACCACAGCAGATATACAATAATGTAGTGCTGAAAGCAATTTATCATGCATTACCATGAGTGAATGTAAAGGGAAAATAGGAATGGCATAACACAAATCCTGTTCTGTGGGCCTTAACCAGCAGGTGTTGTTGAATTGCATGGCATGACTGTGAAAAGAGAATCAGCCATGCTAGTAGGGAATAAAATTACAGTAGCAGCTTACAGACCCCACACAGTATCAGGGCAGGATAAACACTGTCATATTTGCATAAGTCACAGGACAGACCTCCCAACAGTGACTGCTCTGCAATGATGACCCTGATTTGTAAACAAATGTTAGCTGTGCCCCTCTGACTCCCTGTGAAATGTACTAACAGTAGGCAGAAAGGTGTGGAATCTCACTTAATAACAAATGTCAATAAGTGAGAGTAGACACCGCTTGCACATCAGAAAAGGTGTAGTAATAGAAATGCTCCGGATCACCCAAAGTCTGAACTGCAAAATGTCTGAACTATATGACAGGTGTATCCCAGTTATATGTACCTTTCCCTGAGGCTGTTCAAATATATACGTGAGCGTATCTGAGGCATGGAAGAGACAGAAACACACAGGCATATCAGCTTGTCTGCTGTTACACACTCTGCAAATAGCTGTAGAATGAATCCCACAAGCATGCCCTTATATAGAAGTACAACACAGAAATAGCAAAGGATGTAGCCATGTACTGCTAGCAACCACCTGTGACAATGCCATTGTTCAGGTGTTGAAAAGACTGCTGTGGTCCACAGTCAAAGACTACTAGGCTGACCTCTGTCTACCACCTGGATATGTCCACAGGTGGGAGCTACTCATACAGACTACAAGCCTTCATAGACTTACAGGTACACAGAAACTCTGCATGTTCAGTAAGATAAACATCACATAATAATAATGCACACTGCAGTTCTGCACCCCTACCCAAAGGTACTAAATACCCATGTAGTCAGGCACAACCAAAGTTGTAGGTTGGCATACACAGTACAGAAATATGTGCAGTCATCCTGAGCAGACTGTGCTAATGCCAACACAAACCACAAACTGTTCAGATGTGAGTAACGTAGTAATAACAGTATAGCAGTTCACAAACAGTGCATGTACCTGATATTCATAATTGGTAGTGCAACATACTTAGATGTCCTCACCACTCTCTCAGGGGTGGAAGGTTTCAAATATCTCACCTAATGTATTGCATATGCACAGCTGTTGCTGGTAAAGAAATGGGCAGCTATGGACCTTCTCCACACCCATCGTGTACATCCAAAGCTAGTTTCCCTACTGTCTTCCCCTCTTTGAGCACCCTTTATCACCACATTCCTATCTCCCTATTTACTTTTCTGTCAAAGACATGAGCGCGGGGGTTAGCGGGAGTGAGCACTTGTAAACAGTAGTAAGCGGGTTTGCACCAGTGTGTGCATGTGTGCGCCTAGCTTAGTATTGCTAAAATACAATAAGCTAAGCATCGTGCAAACCCGCGCCAACTCGCTTACAACAGCTTAAAAGTGCCTTTGTCACTCTGTATGACAAGGCCCTTGTATTGCTCAGCAGCAAAATAAAATACCCTTGTCAGTCTCAAACCCCACACCTAGGACTCACCAATCTGCATGATGCATCACTTAGCCACAGCAGATATATAGCAACTTGGTTCTGAAAGAAATATAACATGCATTACAAGTAAAGGGAAAATAGGAAAGCCATAGGAATACATTGCAATAAAGAAATATAACATGCATTACAAGGAGTGAATGTAAAGGAAAAATAGGAAAGCCATAGGAATACGTTGCAATAAATACTGTTGTATGCCAGTTAATTCCCTAATTCCAAAAGAAAGTACATACTCCCATGTATCCAGTGTTAGCATTAGGAGGTGTGAGTAAACTTACACACTGAGAAGAGTGTACTGGAAGAAGCAAGAGTCAGGTTTCAGTACAACATGCATGTCACTGGCTACAACCCAGCTTCAGATATGAGACATATACCAACCTTCTGACTGACACAACAGTATCCGCAGCAAACAAGCATGGTCCCCACCTTGCAAAACTGAAAGGCCTACACCTACCTAACCTATCATTTTATAGCAGTGTCCTGAAATCACAGTGAGAACTGCAATTACCACACATCAGGCTGCATGCAATTACTAAATGGTGGGCACCAACTGGTGCAGAGGCCATCACATGCACATGTGCAGATAGCTACAAAAGCAGCCTGTACTTGCTGTCCACACATGCAATAATATCATTGCAGCAACTGGAGAGAGAAAGAGAGAGAGCGAGCAAGATAGACAGACAGACAAACAAACAAACAGAGGCAGTTGGAGACCAACCCAATAAATAACAACAAACAGAGGCAGTTGGAGACACCAACCCAAAAAAAAAAAAAACAGAGGCGGTTGGAGACACCAACCAAAACAAAAGAAAAACAACAAACAGAGGCAATTGGAGACACCAACCAACCAAAACAAACAACAACAACAAAAAAAAAAAACAAACAGAGGCAGTGGAAGACACCAACCTAAACAAATAAAAAAAAAACATCAGCAGGTACAACAGACTGAGGTGAGAAATACAAAGGTAAGGTATGTAACACAGATGTATTTGCTGGCATCCGAATGATGTGTCTCAAGGGTACTCTACATTCTGTGAACACTCCTTATGTGGTAGCAGTCCGTATCTATATGTATATGCAGATGTGCATAGGGCAAGGGATATACTGCAACTGTTAGTGAAGGCTGGACATATATATGCATTTGAAGGTTGTTATGTGCACATATCTATGTAGTTTGTAGTGTGTGGCATTGAAAACAGCAAGCAGTGCCGGTATATGTCATGTGGTGGTTAAATGCTGTGGGACTGAATTACAGCCAGTGAGGTCTGCTACGGCTATACGGCCTGAGAACAGCAAAATGCATTCTGCACAACACTGTGCAATATTATTACATAATTGTATGTCTCACAACTGTTCCATAATTGATATCCAACCATGAAAGGAGGCCAGTATATGTGCATATATGTGCATGTATATGTACAGCAGTGGCTGTTTACAAGTATGTGTGTGTATATATATATATATATATATATATATATATATATATATATATATATATATATATATATATATATATATATATATATATATATATATATATATGTATGTATATATATATATATATATATATATATATATAGTTCCCTGTCAGAAGCCTGAAACACTATAAGCTTGAAAATCAAAATCCTGAAACCAAAAGCCTGAAAATTCAAAATTCCGAAAACCCAAAATCCTGAAACTCAAAATCCTGAAAACACAAATAATGCTAATATGTCACTATAAAGACACTAATATCTACCAACTCACCCTGACCCTAACCCTAACCCTAAGGTCCGTCAATATCGCACACTCACCTGACCCGCGCCCTAACCCTAACTCACTTAAACCGCCCCTAACCCCAATATTTGTCACTATTGCATACATGCCTAACCTGCGCCCTAACCCTAACTCACTTAAACCGCCCCTAATCCTAACATAAAACCAACCGCACACTCACCTGTACCCAACGCATGACCTAACACCACAGGGCTAACAATAGCAAAGCCACAATGACGTCAGTATGTCCATTTTGTGTTTTCAGGATTTTGAGTTTCAGGATTTTGGGTTTTCGGGATTTTGAATTTTCAGGCTTTTGGTTTCAGGATTTTGATTTTCAAGCTTATAGTGTTTCAGGCTTCTGATAGGGAACCATATATACATATATATAAGTATATATATATATATATATATATATATATATTGATATATATATATATATATATATATATAAATCTATATATATTTTATATATATATATATATATATATATATATATATATATATATATATATATATGGTTCTAGGTTACATAACCGACAGCTGCTTTCACCGACAACACAAACATCGACACCACATAATCGACAAACCATAAACACGAAACCTCACATGCCTGACAAACAAATAACCGACGGTCCACAAACGAAACTTCATGCTGCACACACCACAATAACAACAATCAACTAACAAGACATATTCATGTCCAAAATCCACACACAGAACACAAGCACACCAAAATCCTCACAAACCCACACTAAACCTCACATACACCACTATCTACAACCCTAACCCAAACCCTTACCCTAAGGTCAGTCACTATCGCACACTCAGCTAACCCGCCTAACCCTAACTCACTTAACCCGCTAACCCAAAATATACTACTACCGCACACTTACCTAACCCACGCCCTAACCCTAACTCACTTAACCCGCCCCTAACCCAAACACTATCACTACCACACATTTACCTAACCCGCACACTGACCCTAAATCACTAAACCCACCCCTATCCCCACAGACCGTCAATATCCACACTTACCTTACTCGCACCCTAACGTCCATCACCACCGCATACTCACACAGCCTTTTTCCAAGTCACTATCCTTGGCGTTGGCGTTTTCATCCGTAGCGTCGGTCTTCCGCATGTCGATCTTCTGGCGCCCGCTAATCCATTGTCGGTGAAAGCAGCTGTCGGGTATCGGGTATGTAACCTAGAACCATATATATATATATATATATATATATATATATATATATATATATATATAGTGAGAGAGGGAGACACAGGGTCAGACGTATTGCAACAGGTGCCTGGTGACCAATGCATGGATTGAACACCAGTGTTGATACTGCAGTGCCATACCCCATTCCAAAACACTTTACCCACTAACTACCTGATTGGTGGTTGTCTGACTAGCACTGAAGGTGTCAGAAGGGAACATGGGACACAGGTGGACAGTAGCCTCCCCTTTGATATTCACAGTGCCACACCAGTCTTGTAATCTGTCTACGTGGTATGTGTACCATCACAAACGATGTGTCATGTACGGAAATATAGGTCAGTGTTCCCCTGTACTCATCACAATGCCCCATGTGGTATGTAGCTCACATGACAACTACAGCAAGTGGAAAGGCCACAGACATACCTCACAAAGGGTAATACTGCCCTGAAACACATACCCTTTGCAGACTGACTCACATAACCACAGCTACAGTGCGTTGCATACCGGCCACCCAGAGGTTACCTCTGCCGAACATACAGAGGTATGCCACACCCATAGCAGTCAGACAACCACCATGTCAATACCTCACAATCCCACCGGGCTACACAGCCTAGGTCCCTAATCCCCGCAACCTCACTAAACAGCATGCTGGAGGGATAGGCTCCTATTGGCAAATATGCCATACTCTGAAGTAAACCACTCAGCATGAACAAACAAGGCTCCTCAGTAGCAGATGTCAGACATACCCCTGATGATTGTCTGGGGGATAGGTAACACACCCTGGGAATCACCTCTGTGTATCCGGTCGACAGGAGGAAGTGAAATCTAATTACGTGTGTCAAAGGCCAGGGTAGCATATGGCTAGGCTGCTGTAGGCTCCAGAGACAATAGCATATTACCTACTTATGACACAATGCACACAGACATGTACACAGTGCAATACCTGCTATGTGAGGTGGAATGAGTGTGACAGTGAATGTGTGCAAGGTCTGTAATGGTGTGATAGCTAAGTGTGAGGTTGCTTCTGTCATGGTCGTTTGTATCCTAAATGTGAGGCCAGAAAAAGATGTGTCAGTTATTGGGATGCAGACATAGTAGGATGGTATATGTTCTGACGTAGTTCCTTGTGTATGACTGTGGTGTCCCATCATAGGCTGAAGCAATACATGTATGCTCAGTAAGTGGTACTGCTGGTGAATCCAGCCGACATTTGAACTGTTTTACCACCTGAAGCTGTAGGCCTAAACAGCACAGTATGGCGTATGTTCACATTCCCTGGTAACACTGTCTTGTGTGTTTCCTGTAGTCTGCACAGATTATATTCCTCAGGCATAGGTATCTGTAAGTAGGGGCACACAGTACTGTAAGGTACACAGGAAATGCTCATCTGTGGCAGCATACATTTGTGTGTTGTATGAATGTCTGATGTGTGTGTAATGATGCCTGTACCATGTCCGCAATCACATGTGTGATGCAGGGTTTGTGTGTTACCTAGCAACATGTATACTCTGTTACAGCAGTGTGCCAGCTATATTAACAACTGTGCACATATGTTAGGTAGGGGTATGGCATCAACGACTAGGGTGGGTTACTGGTTATACTGTAACTGTACTTCACATTCATTGCAATGGATGACATATTTCTGCATGCATAAGCTTGATATGTACCCCCCTGGCAAGGCTGTTCATTGGATCCCAAACAGTGAGCCGAGTACTGGTGTATACTGGTGTGATATATGGAGTGTGGCAGGCACTGTCAGCCAGTTGTGGGCTGAGCACTGATATGTGGTATTGAATGTGTGTATCCTTTGACAGACGAACAGATGCTATATATGGCAGTTAACTGATATCTGTACTGTATAATGTTAAGTGTGCCACATGACTTGCTCACACATATCGTTTACTTGTCTTCCAGGCTTATGGCTCATCACAGGAATCCCTGCTACACAGCCGCAGAGGAACAGGAAATCTACCACAGCCTGGTTCAGCACTATACCCTGTTGTTTTCCAGGGCCACCCAGCACCAGCAGGAGTGTACTGCACTGTGTCAAGAACTTGTTCGTCGGGTAAATGACATAGGCATGCATAACTGAACATATGAGCAGGTACGCCATCACTGCAGTGATTTAATTAGACATGTCCAGCAGCGTGCGCCTGATATCCACAGACAACAGCTTGCCACAGGTGGTGGGGTGGCCATACACCCCCTCACCAGAGTGGAGGAACTGCTGCTAAGTGTGGTGGCTCCTGGCCTACAGCAGCAACAACATCACACATGTGTCGTCATGGAGGCCAGAGCCACCCAGCATGGTGACATGGAGCATGCAGGTTACATGCCCTAGCTGTAGACTACTGTTGCCTGTATTGTTAGATTATGCATGTGTGAGATGTGTACTGTGTTTAGCAGTTGTGCTGCCTATTGTGTGCAATACTGATAATTTGAATAGTATCTGTACACCTATGCCTGTTGTTCGACTGTAGTTTAGCACACTCACAGTAGCAATGCCACAGTTGTGGCCACTGACAAACTGTGTCATATTCTTGCAGGTCCCTCTGGTGTGACAGCAGGGCGGACGTTACATGCTGGTGAGTGTGTTAACACTTTAAACTTGGTATTGAACTGTGCATGTCATAGGTGAGGTGTAGGCCATGTACACATAACACACCTACGCATAATGCATGCTGTGCATGTTTGCTGTGAGACATGAAACATCTCAGTAATGTCAGTAGCTGCCTCAATCACATGCAATGCACAGAGCATCAGACACAAATGTGGCAACACTGTACTGCACATTGGATAGGCATAGTTGACACACATGTACACAACATAACACGTTTGTCATACGCAGTACACCCCAACATGCTACACATAGTGTAACCAGACACCCGCTGCCAGGTCACACTTCAGTATCCCACATGTCATCCACACACCACACCTAATATACCTGAAGGGTAGGGGCCTAGCATGGGGCTGTGCAACACTCCACAACACATAACACAGTCATGCTAGGCAATGCTCCCTATTGGGAACCTCACACACCCTTGTGCAACATGGCTGTGTAATTGTGAACTTAGCCATGGCACTACGGTTCAGGTACAGCATGCTAGGCGGTGGTCTAGCACACTTTAGTGGCCTTGAGTGACCACATGATGCATGATGATGATGGCTAATGGTACTACACCCCATACTGTTACAATGGCCATGCCCAGGATTGGTATCACATCACGTATACATGCACCACTCATCCCGTGTGTGTACATAGCATGCATGCGCTGCACCTGTGTTCACAATTACCTGCTACAGACACAGACACTGCAATCAGACATGGAAATCCATTTGACACACAGATAACACATGCAGCCATGGTATGTATACCTGTGTGTGATGGTGTACAGGACATTGCAGAGCTTATAATACTTGCACAGAAATGTTGTGTCCTTGTACACATTGTGTTCCAGGGTGTAGGCAATCACTGAACATGTACACACATGCACCACAGCCATGCACACTGTCATTAACTATGGCTGTCTACACTCACACTGCATGGACATGATCAACACTTATTCTGCATGCTGACACGTGTGACGTGACTGTTTGCCTTGTGATACTGTCACCCACCTTCAACCAGTATTGAGTATGCTTTGGATTTCTGTTGTGTCTGTGTATCTGCTGTAGTGAGGAGTGTGCATGTGTTCCTGTGTTCCTGTGTGCATGTGTTCCTGTGTGCATGTGTGCATCTGTTCCTGTGTTCCTGTTTGCATGTGTGCATGTTTGCATGTGTTCATGTGTGCATGTGTGCATGTGTTCCTGTGTGCATGTGTGCATGTGTGCATGTGTGCATGTGTTCCTGTGTGCATGAGTGCATGTGTTCATGTGTTTATGTGTGCATGTGTACATGTATTCATGTGTGCATGAGTGCATGTGTTCATGTGTGCATGTGTGCATGTGTGCATGTGTGCATGTGCAGACCATAATGTGTGTTTCCTGTCTTACTCTCAAAGGTGCTGAGGTAGGGGTTGGCGAAAGCAGCAGGCGAACTGAAGCCACTGCCATGGAAAGTGGTGATGACGACACATGTATTTTGACACAGGGAGATTTGACAGGGTCTGTCGTAGGTCCACCAATCGACAGTACACAGCGTTCAACCTCACCTATGCACACACTCATACTGCCATTACATCCCTTACCACCAATGGCCATAGGGGAGAGACAGCATACAGTTGGCATTGACCAGGAGAGTGTGGTACCCATGGCACTTGAATCCCCTCACAGCAGCCATAGCCGTAGACCCGAAATGGTACCACATAGGCGGAGGTCCAGGGGTTCTCAGGGGAGCACCACTGGACGTATTGCCCCTGGCAGGAGTGCTCTCACAGGTCTTACAATGACCACTATGTTCCAGGCTGTAATGCAGGCTCAGGCACATATGGAGCAGTACACCAGGCAGGGACTTAGGGCGCAGAGTGTGCATTACACCGCTATCAATGACAGCATCCGTGACCTTACAGGTGCCATCCGGATGTACACCGAGGTCATTGATAGACATTTGGGGGAGACAATAGATGCCCTCCACAACATGTCTTCCCCGAGCCTGGACCGTGCGGGACGGTTGCAACATTGACGTAGATGCATGCCAGCAACAGCAACAACTGGCAGTGGTCGTGGATGGCCCACAGTTCACAGCCGCTCCCGTAGTGGCAGTACCAGCCCCAGCAATGCTGGGGCTGGCCTATCCATTGTCTGTCCCAGTAGACCACGTGCACATGGCTCTGGCCAGTCCCAGCAGGGACATGGGTCCAGTCGTCATACCTCTGCCTCTGATGACAGTACCCAGTCAGGGTTTGTACCCGATACTGTCCATAGCACCCCTGCCAGGCACAGGTGCTGTGTCCATGGCCAGACACAGTGATCTGTTCAGCCAAGCAGGTACAGTCTGTGGCTGTCCCACAAACCACCATATATGGCAGCCACATGGTGGAGCTGTGTGCATGCAGACACACAACACATTAACCAAATAACTAGGGCTCACACATACACACACACACACACATTACATCAACATTGGCCCATGCTGTACTGTTATCCCTCACACACACACACACACACACACACACACACACACACACACACACACACACACACACACACACACACACACACACACACACACACACACACACACACACACACACACACACACACACAGAGACATGTCAATTGGATGGGTCAATGTCAGGCTCTGGCAAACAACAAGACGCCCTGTGCATATGATGATACCTGTGCCACCTCCTGTCATCTGCATTATCGACAGAGGGACAGGCTAACATGGTGCTGATGCAGAGGGTTACACTATAGCAGTGTAGCAATAATAGCAAGTTGTCAACAAGGTAGTGTAACTACATCCTTGTAGGTATATCTGAGCAGACATTATGCACCAAAGCTCTGATTGTCAATGTAGCATTGTTTACACCACTGTTAGGTCTAAGTATGTATTATCCACTCATGTGCCACTTGGCTGATGTGTGATGTGTTGCCAGCATGTGTTAGTGAGTGGACAATATGTGTATGATATGTGTGCAGTACAGATTAGCAAGTGTACATCTGTGAACATGGTGGGTGCGCACTGTCTGGATGTACGTGCATAGTGGACACATGGGACGTGTGGCATACCCTGTCGTACACATTGTTAACATCTCATTGCATCTTTCAATGGCCAGTATGCATTCTACTACAGTTATGTAATAACATGGGTAGAAGTGTGCATGACATGGGTTGACACTATGCTGTGGGTGATACCGTTAATATCAGTCAATGATTTGCGGTCTGGTAGTATGCATAACCTCAACAGCATGACTATAAGCAATCATTGGATGATGTCCTGACAAATGACACACAGTAGTAGGGAACCCAGTATCAATTGGATCCTTCCGGTGCTACACTATAACACTAACCAGTGGTGATGACCGCCACCCATTACTGTGACCACACCTGTGTGTCATATAGCCCCTTGGGTACATGCAGACACACTAGAGATGTGTCCATCCAAATCTGAGAATGTGTGGATTGGCCTACAATGCATTCCCTGGATGGGACGCATATCCTACACAAGGGTATCATACAGACAGATACCTGTTGTGTGATACATGCTGTATAGCAGTATGCCGACTATGGCATAGTCATCCTCATGTACTAAACATACTATCCCGTCAGTACCACACAGGTGGTAGCCCTCAACATATATGTCGGGTACCATTGTGTACATACAGACCCATGTTATGTCATGTGTCCCTTGGTATCCACATATCCATAGGTATTGTGGAGTCCCAAGGTGTATCACGTAAGACATTAGAGGCCTGAATGCATATCCACAAGGCAGTCATACACCTATAAAGACTGTCCATTCTTGGCAGAGTTTGTTGTGTATGACCATGTCTGACATATACCCCAGGCATATACCCTCACTCACACTACTCTTAAGTAACTGTCATAGGTGTGTGTCACAGATGACCTTGGCCACAGAACACGACAGTGGACGGTCGTGTCACATACATACTTATGTGACCTACGATCTGAGAAGCAGCGGCACAACCTGTCAATGGAAATAAATGTGTTCATGTAGTATGCAGGCTTCACACCTATGTACTGATTGAAGGGACATGTGCACATATATATTTGCCACGCAGATAACTGATATCTGCAATGCACTTACTGTTGTCATCATACTATGTCATACCATAGTAAAAGCAAAACTCACACTGCGTTGACTAAAAGTGACACACACACACAGTCAGTATTTGCAGGATTCAAACCCCTACCTAACTATGTTATGATACGAGAGAGAGAGACATTAACAAGGCATGCTATTTGCTTGACTAACTGGTTTTTCAGCGCCTGCAGTATTTGTAGGATGGTGACATCATCAGACTTTCCAAAGAGGAATGCACCTCCTTTACTGTGTTTTCCCAGTCTCCAAAAAGGGAACACTTCTCAAAGGAAACTGCACACATACACACACACACAGTTTGAAGGATTCAAATCCCTACCTAACTATGCTATGATACTGGAAAGAGACACGTTAACATGGTGCACTATTTGCTTTACTCGCTGGTTTTGATTTTCTTTCTCCTGCTGTATTTGTAGAATGGTGACATCATCAGACTTTCCAAAGAGGAATGTACATCTTTCAGTGTGTTTTCACAGTCTCCAAAAAGGGCACTCTGTTCAAAGACCATTGCACATATGCACGCACTCACTGCTTGCAGGATTCAAACCCCTACCGAACTATGTTATGATACTAGAGAGTGACACATTAACACGGTACACTATCTGCTTTATTTCCTGGTTTTCTTTCTCCTGCTTTATTTGTAGGATGGTGACATTATCAGCCTTTCCAAAGAGGAATGTACCTCTTTTAGTGTGTTTTCACAGTCTCCAAAAAGGGCACTCCTTTCAAAGACAATTGCACATGATCTAACTATGTTATGATACTAGAGAGTGACGCATTAACACAGTGCACTATCTGCTTTACTGGCTGGTTTTCCTTCTCCTGCTGTATTTGTAGGATGGTGACATCATCAGACTTTCCAAAGAGGAATGTATCTCTTTTAGTGTGTTTTCACAGTCTCCAAAAAGGGCACTCCTATCAAAGACAATTGCACACAATCTAACTATGTTATGATACTAGACAGTGACGCATTAACACGGCGCGCTATCTGCTTTACTGGCTGGTTTTCCTTCTCCTGCTGTATTTGTAGGATGATGACATCATCAGACTTTTCAAAGAGGAATGTACCTCTTTCAGTTTGTTTTCACAGTCTCCAAAAAGGGAACTCTTTCAAAGGCAATTGCACACATACACACACTGCTTGTAGGATTCAACCCCCTACCCAACTATGTTATTATACTAGGGAGAGACGCATTAACACTGTGCGCGATCTGCTTTACTGATTAGTTGTTCTTCACCTGCTGTATTTGTAGGATGGTGACATCATCAGACTTTCCAAAGAGGAATGTACCTCTTTTAGTGTGTTTTCACAGTCTCCAAAAAGGGCACTGCTTTCAAAGACAATTGCACTCATACACACACTCACCGTTCACGGGATTCAAACCCCTACCTAACTATGGTTATGATACTAGAGAGAGAGACGCACTAACACTATGCACTCTTCACTTTATTGGCTGGTTTTCTTTCTCCTGCTGTATTCGTAGGATGGTGACATCATCAGACTTTCCAAAGAGGAATGTACCTCTTTCAGTGTGTTTTCACAGTCTCCAAAAAGGGCACTCCTTTCAAAGACAATTGCACACAGCCGTCCCCCCGGAAAGAGACGCATTAACATGGCGCGCTATTTGCTTTACTGGCTGGTTTTCTTTCTCCTGCTGTATTTGTAGGATGGTGACATCATCAGACTTTCCAAAGAGGAATGTACCTCTTTCAGTGTGTTTTCACAGTCTCCAAAAAGGGCACTCTTTTTTCAAAGACAATTACACAAACTCACTGTTTGCAGGATTCAAATCCCTACCTAACTATGTTATGATACTAGAGAAAGACCCACTAACATGGTGCACTATTTGCTTTAATGGTTGGTTTCCCTACTCCTGCAGTATTTGTAGGATGGTGACATCATCAGACTTTCCAAAGAGTAATGTACCTCTTTTAGTGTGTTTTCACAGTCTCCAAAAAGGGCACTCCTTTCAAAGACAGTCGCACCCCCCCCCCCTGGAAAGAGACACATTAACATAGCGCGCTCTTTGCTTTACTGGCTGTTTTTCTTTATCCTGCTGTATTTGTAGGATGGTGACATCATCATACTTTCCAAAGAGGAATGTATCTCTTTCAGTGTGTTTTCACAATATCCAAAAAGGGCACTCTTTTCAAAGACAATTACACACATTCACTGTTTGCAGGATTTAAACCCATACCTAACTATGTTATGGTACTAGAGAGAAACGCACTAACACGGTGCACTATTTGCTTTAATGGTTGGTTTCCCTACTCCTGCAGTATTTGTAGGATGGTGACATCATCAGACTTTCCAAAGAGTAATGTACCTCTTTTAGTGTATTTTCACAGTCTCCAAAAAAGACACTCCTTTCGAAGACAATTGCACACATACACACAACGTCC
The DNA here is from genome assembly GCF_019279795.1 of Protopterus annectens. Taxonomy (NCBI): domain Eukaryota; kingdom Metazoa; phylum Chordata; order Ceratodontiformes; family Protopteridae; genus Protopterus; species Protopterus annectens. The sequence continues at coordinate 1,180,288,934 of NC_056727.1, forward strand.
CCGCCACACACACACACTATTTGAAAGATTCAAACCCTGACCTACCTATGTTATAATACTAGAGAGTGACGCATTAACACGGCATGCTATCTGCTTTACTGGGTGGCTTCCCTTCTGCTGCTGTATTTGTAGGGTGGTGACATCATCAGACTTTCCAAAGAGGAATGTACCTCTTTAATGTGTTTTCACAGTCTCCAAAAAAGACACTCCTTTCAAAGACAATTGCACACATACACACAACACTGTTTAAAGGATTCAAACCCCGACCTATCTATGTTATAATACTAGAGAGTGACGCATTAACACGGCACGCTATCTGCTTTACGGGGTGGCTTTTCTTCTCCTGCTGTATTTATAGGATGGTGACATCATCAGACTTTCCAAAGAGGAATGTACCTTTTTAGTGTGTTTTCACAGTCTCCAAAAAGGGCACCCATTTCAAAGACAATTGCACACATACATCCACCCCCCACACACTGTTTGCAGGATTCAAACCCCGATCTAACTATGTTATGATACTAAAGAGTGATGCATTAAAATGGCGCTCTATCGGCTTTACTTTCTGGTCTTTTTTCTCCTGCTGTATTTGGAGGATGGTGACATCATCAGACTTTCCAAAGAGGAATGTACCTCTTTTAGTGTGTTTTCACAATCTCCAAAAAAGGGCACTCCTTTCAAAGACAATTGCACACAACCCCCCCCCCCGCCACCACACACACAGTTTTCAGGATTCAAACCCCTACCTACGGTTATGATACTGGAAAGAAAAGCATTAACACGGCGTGCTATTTGCTTTACTGACTGGATTTCCTTCTCCTGCTGTATTTATAGGATGGTGACATCATCAGACTGGACACAGTGATGTGTGTATACTTTGTTTTATGCCATTCCAGAAATGGTCCATGTGGATCAGCAGGTGTCAACAGCTTGAACATGACCTCAGTATCCTTACCTTTTGTGATCTATCTGTGGACACATTGACATTCCATCATATGTCAACACATATTTATGCACAGCTTCTTGGTTTTCTGGATACTACATGTGTCTGGGATGCTGATAAAGGGTTATTCAAAGTCTATGTGACACATGTGTAGATGTGTTCATTGATGTATGTCCTTGGTGGCTGCCTTGCAAACAGTCTAGCATGTTTGGGAACCATGATCCGCACATGAGCATACCACAGTTGGTAGGGTTGTGTGTGTGTCAGCTTCCAATAGCTTTGTTTGTGACTGCAACCATGATGGACTCCATGACCTTGCAGATCAGACCTCATAGGCATACTGAACTTGACTTCCCATGGTGTGTTGTGCACCAGCACGTGTGGGGAGTGCCATATGTAGCTGTGACACATTCAATGGTTCCACATCCTGTGTATGGCATGCGGCTCAGCTGAGTGTTCAGGTGCATGATCTGTTTGCTCTGTAGTTTGTGCATGACACATATTGGGAATAAATGTATTCCACCTGCTGCCATGCTTTTGGCAGTGGGGGTAGCTGCTCATCCATTCTACATGTGATGATGATGTGGACTATTGTCAGTGGGGGATGGGTATGTACATATGGGCCTGTCTGTCATGATGTCGGCATTGACACTCAGGTACAGTTGGCCCTGACTCAGGACGTATATGGGTGTACATTGATATTTATGACATAGCTGAAGGAGGTGTCATGATTCAGTCTGGACTCCTTCTCAGCTCCTCTTTACAAAACACTAACGAACATGAGCACTAATCCCTGTTATACTCTTTTACATGCTTAACACCCTACTGATCCTTTGTGATCAGGCTACAGAGTATGTCATGATAATATCCTGGCATGTCCAGGGGTCGGTTTTGTGTGTACTCTTCAGTCCAGCTGGTGGATATTGTGATATTGACACAATGTCACATCTGCCTCATGTACACAGACAACCCTCTCCTCCTCCCGACAAACTCAGATATATGTGTGAGATGCACCTATATAGGCATACAGGGAGCTGAACTCTCTTGACCCATGACTGGCACAGTCTATCAGGTGGTGAAGGTAACCACACACACCACTTATCAGTCTCACATATCCTCTAGCAACAGCACTCAAACCACATTAGCACACATTGACATACTTGGATGCTGTAAATGTACTCTACCTAAGCAGCAGAGACCTCCAAAGCAGACACACACACACCTGCTACCCCACTACAATACCCACATATCACAAAGTTCACAATGTCAGTGTGTCACACAGTCACTGCCCTTCAGGCTAAACAACACACCTAATACACTTGTAATAGGTGACACTTATGTTCAGACACACTGACATACCACTCACCAGCCCTGACAAGGGAATAGTCACTTTGGGCTGTCTGTTGGGTGCCAGGATCTGCCGCATAACACAGGCAGTCAGGTCACTCCAAAGCAAGTACAAGACTGGCACCATCATTGTCCATGCTGGTGTGTGTAACCTCAGACGTTACTCCCTGGACCACATGACATGATACATGGAGTTACACTCTGATCATGTGGCCCAGGCCAGTATGACCCTGACCTTTTCTAGCATCTTACACCCACCAATTATGATGCCACAGTATACGGACACACATATCACATTTAACAGTTGGCTAACAAATTTGTTTCATTCATAGGGGATACAGTGTCTGTCAGCGTATGGTGACATACTCAACATGCCACGTAGCTTCACTATGGACAGCTTGCACCTGTCACCCTTGGACTTTGGTGTGCTGGCTAAGGCTCTTGCTACCACCAGAGTGCCTTTTTTAAGCAGGGCTCAGAAGACAACCCCACCTCCATAGACATTACAGGTTAAATGAAACTAAGGGTAATGCTGCTCAACAACAGTTGTGTTAACCTCATATTGTGGCCACTCAGGACTCTCCTCAGTATGGAGGAGAGCAATATCTGTGCACTGACAGACACCTGGTTCAGGCTCGCTTATGCACACCAGCACTACCAGGTTATGTTTCATACCATGCTGTCTGACAACAAGACTTGGAACAGACAACACAACTAGGGGGAGTATCCATATACATCACAGATACACACACCTACAGGTTAGTAGCACTGCACAAAGCATCACAGACCAGACATATACAACTACCATTGTGCAATACTGCCTTTCAGTTTGTTGCCTGCTACAGAACACACTCCCAAACTCAGGAACCACACTCTGCTTTTGTGGGAACTATGGAGAATATGAAGGTCTCCACAGACACCATTATATTGTGTGACTTCATATACACACATATTGACTGGGAATACTTCTCAAGCCCCGACAACCTCACCCAACAGTCACTACAATTTGTGGACTCATATGCTTTGTCACAACCAGTCAGCACAGCCACAAGGGGGAATACATATTGGACCTGCTCATTGGCAACATGGGGACTCTATGTTCCACACCAGCAATACATCCCTCATTGGTAAGGTCAAAACATACATGTATCTCACAGGACATACATATACCCTCCACACACCCATCCTAGGTAATCTTGGTGAACTTCTCATGAGCCAACATCTCACTTCACCAAAGCAAGGTGGTATCCTTCAGAGATCATGAGACAGTGGCATATACGGTTCACACTGCTGCATCCTTTACATACACATTCTATGGACACCTAGTGGACTGCATGGATTGTGCTATCCCAAATAACGACAAGATCCACTACTACAATGGCAGGGGGACCTGTCTGGTAGACCCCAGCCATTAATAAGCTGTACAACATCAGGAGGATGCTACTACATGATAGAACACATCTCAGACTGGGAAGGCATCTGTGATCTGTACTAGCAGACAGCTACAATCACTCATGGACTTTTCTAAGGGCCGCTTCTACCAGACAATTGCACCTGACATGTAGGACTATCACATGACCTTCTTCAGTTATGATAGGAACCTGGGTGGACACTGACTGATATGCTGTGAGTTACTGCATACTGACTAAACCTACCCTGAACCCACTGGCATTGCCTGCATCCTGGCAAACAGGTTCAGTGCAGATGTCTCCCACCCATCCCCCCTAAGGAGCAACTATCCATCCCAACACAGTATAACCTCCCTGACATCACACAGTAACAGGTGAATGCTGCCCTCCCCACAGCGTACATCACAGTATCAATGTGACCAGATGGTGTCCCAGCCTGCATCATACACGAGCATCATGACAAACGCAACCCTCACATTACATCACTGTTCAATATCGGAGTTACCACAGGATATGTACCCAAGGAATGGCGTACTGTGACAGTGGTCCCGCTCCACAGAGTTGGTGCCACAACGGACCACAGACAATATTGCCCTATAAGCCTATGTAGCCTGTTCTGCAAAGCTATGGAGCATATTGTCATAGGACTCCTACACATAGACATCGGGAACCCTCAGACACTGTGTCCTACTCATTTCAGCATTGTTGTGGGCAGATCTTGCCTCTTGAACCTGTAGGTATTCTTTAAATGGCTAACAGGTCTAGCGACATAGGGACAGCTGTCCACACAGCCTACCTGAATCTTGCAAAACCATTCAACACAATAACCCACTGGGCCATTATGTATAGGCTCACCAGCATCAATTTGGACACATATCTCACACAATGGATTGATACCTAGATCAGGGATAGCACCCACATGGTCAGAATTGCAGGTGCCATGTCTGACTATACACCAGTTACACATAGCATCCCACACAGCTTGGTCCTGGGATCTCTCTTGTTCAGTACATATTTGTCTTACGTACAGGCTATCATGGGGGGGGGGGGGATATGGCTGAACATGTTTGCACTTGACTGCAAACTGGGTGCCATGATCAACTCTCCAGCTGCCACATGCATACTCAATCAGGGTCTCACAGAGATGGATGACTGGTGCCTGAGCCATGGCCTACAGCTAAATGCCATTAGTTGCATAGTCATCCCCTTTGGGAGTAACAACATGCCCACACATTACCACATAGGTAGTACTCCATTACATACGGTAGGAGTTGTTAGGGATTTGGGGACATCACTTGTTCGTACTGTCGCCTTTAACATTCACGTTGCCAAAGTGGTTGGACACACCTTCTATGTGTGCCACCTTATCCCATATGGTTTCACATCTAGATCGAGTGAGGTCATTGTGCCCCTATACTCATCACATCCATGCTTGTTTACAATGCCACATTTGGGGTGTACCTTACCTGACACCTACAGCAGCTGTACTGACCATGGACAGTCCTCACTAAGCAGATCTAGTGACTGACACGGATGCCCTGCATAGTTCAGATGCAGTAACTCCAGCTCTACTTAGTCGCTTACCACCTACTCAGATATGATGTGTGCCTGTTGTTTACAGCTATACCCAAACCAGAATTACTGGACATGCTCCACCTCAGGATACCCAACTCCCTTGGAGCTACACACTGCAGGGACGTATACCTCAGCACAGATGTTAATAGGACATTGTGGAGGGACAGATTCTTATCCCAGAGGCTCCACTCACTACAGAATGTAATCCCAGTTTCACATAGGCAGAGCCACCCACTGACTACCTACTGGAGACATCTTGACGACTGTATGGGTGATTGTATATTTACCCCTGGAATATCTTCTGTGTCCCTGCTAGACAGAGGCACACTAGCATAAATGTACATGGGCTATCTTGTATGACCTACTATTCATACATACAGTGAAGTAATCTGAGAGGGTTGCGAATGCCAAACACACTCTGGCTAGGCTTGTACATGCCCTGGGGCAGATAGCCTAGTATCAACCTCTGAGCCTATGCTAATGTTCAAGATGCACAATGTTTATTGCTGATACTGTTTGCAGATCTTTATCATCTTTGCTTTACCAGTTTCCATGAAGAACTTCAGTATCTGCAGAACATATTTGATTATGACAGGGTTCCACTATATTACAGATGTGTCTGTTGTCATATAACTGTGTGCACAGGGCAGATTGCTGTATATTGACAGGTTCCTGGGTTAACACATGCAGTTGCCAGATATGCGTACCCCACTGCTGTACTCAGACATGGTCTAAGTGTGTGAGCATGCCCAGTTCTGACATTCCATGTTTTGTTGCCTGACATTTGTCTCATTTATTCAAGTGTGTGAGCATGACCAGTGTGACCCTTCAGTATGTTGCTATCTGAGGTCCACTACATTTGCTGATTTGTGCGAACATGACCAATATTAACATTTATACTGTGTGTGTTGAAAGTCAGGTTCTGTTCTCACTGAAGGACTCACCTTTGTGTCATAACTCAACAAGGATTATGCTGTGCCTGCAGGGTTTCCATGGAATACTTTGCATAGACTTATCAACATTCCATCATACAGGTGGACCACAGCAATGCTGTCATGGTTTAGTGGTTCAGTACTTTGACTATAGTGCACTGTATCCTGCATTCAAGGCCCATCACTGCTTTATATTTTCATACTGAGCAGACCAGACTTCTTAAGGGCCTGTTAAGCAAATATGCACATGTTGGCTTTTGTTCAGCTATGCCCTACTTAGACCAGGCTTGTCCGACATTGCTCAATATTCACCAACATTGCTGGACCTTGCCCAATATTACTGAACATTGACCACAGTTGTGCTAGTTGGTGTGTGAGATTTTGTTTGCATATACTACATGATGGTAATTGCTGTTCAGCACTGCTTTATATTGCTTAACACATGGCATTCATGCCTTAGGTGGTGCTGCAGGGCTGCCTATGTTGGATGCACATACTACACTCCCTGCACATGTTTGGAAGCAGGTAGTGTAAACTTAGGCATCCCTTTTACTTTATGTGCGAGTCGGAGAGAGTTATCATTTCCAGAGTTCCTACTGAGCCAGTGTATGTGCTATGCATGGCCTCTTTGCCAAGGCCAAAGCATACTGGGCTTGCCTCCTTCTGCCTACTGGGGCAGGCTCAGGTTGTTCCTCATCCAAATCATGCTCTGCCATTGATGGCCTTGGCAATGGTGGGGGGCTGTTTGGCCCAGGACTATGCTGGTCCTGCTGCAGCTGTTTTTGCAGGATCATATTATGTAGCATAGCACATACCATGAAAATTTGGGTACATGTAGTTGGTGAGTACTGCAAGGCTCCACCAGATGTGTCTAGGCTCCGGAACCATGACTTGAGCAGCCCAAACACACGCTCTATTACATTACGTGTTTGTGCCTCATTATGGCATTCCTGTTCAGGTGTGTGTGCATTTCTGATGGGTGTCATCAGCCACGGCTCCAGTGCATAGCCAGTATCCCCCACTAGGTGACCATGTGGGATGTCCCCATTGGCAAATGTCTGGTACAGCTATGTCAGATGCAGGTGCTTTGATGCATATGTGCGTGCAGTCTATTGCACCAACTACCTCAGGGTATTCCACTATTTGCTAGAAGAGACGCATATTGCTGGCCAATACCTCATGGGAATTGAGAAAATATACATGATCACCGACGTGCTGACATGGCATCCAGAAACTGGTGCAGTGCCCTGGATGCTGATGCCTGTGATATCCCCATCATGTCACCAGTTGGTCTCTGGAAGCTACCTGTTGCTAGTATTCTTAGGCCAACACATACCTTGGTTTCCACTGGGATGGGTTCCCCTCTGTTGCTTCTGTGTGTGAGGCATGGCCTGCATAGCTCAACAATTCACTGCAGGAGGTCTCTGTCCACTCTATAGCACTCCACTATCTCCAGCTCATGTAGCCCCTGGTAGGTTACCCTGTGCCTGTACACTCTTCTCCGTCTCCTCACTGTGGGTTGTCCAGCGGCATTTCCATTGTCACCACCCTCAGCATGTTGCATATGTCGCCTTATAACAGCAATGGCAGCCCCTATCATTTCTTTGTCTCAGTAAAGCTTTTTCAGTTTTCACTTCTATTAGCTTACTGCAGTGTTTGTTGTGAGAAACATAATGGACTGTTGTTGGCAGAGTTTTAAGTTCTAGGCTGGGCTGGGCTAGTGTACTGCCTGTGTAATTGCCTGATTCTGATTGTTTTCACCTGCTAGCTCTGCTAGTACTCCCTGGTAGCTTCCCACTATTTGTTGTGCTTCCTTTTTCCTTTCTGTTTCCACAGGCGGAAGGAGCGCCACACACACAAGCGCAAACACACGGACAGCAGGTAACACGCACGCACACATGCTTACATGGACTAAAACCTGCTTATTCATGTTAAAACATGCGCACACCAGTGCAAACGCCCTTATAACTCTTTAAACAGCCTTATACATGCTTACTCCGGCTTAAAAGAGCGTACTCATGCTTACACGCGCGCACTCTGTCTTACTCATGCATGCACGCTCAGCAAGAAACTTTGGTGTTATCCACGGCATACACCTACCATTTCTTGCCTTTCCCTAGCCTACCTGTTGATGCACCACTTTCCATGATGTGTAAATGACAGCAGACACATGCCACTCTGCTCCAATGAGCTTCACTTCTTTCATACATACCCCCCTCGTGATGTCACCTATCTTCTACTCTGTTACTCCCCATATTCTACTCCTACACTCCACTGACTGTGCTCATTTGCTATGTAAACTATCCTAACACTCATTTACATAGGATTACCTACTAATGCTTGGTTACATGTCTTACACTGAGCTTTCCTCCTTAGCAACCTCTATTCGGTGGCCATGTTGTCTTCAGCCTGCCATGCCCTTGCAGTGTATATTACCACTTTCAATAAAATCCACATTTGTGGGTTTTAATTTGTAGTATTCTGGGTTTTAGAGCTCAGCCCGTTTGCGCGGCACTGCGCTACGCTTATACATCGGAAATCGCCGAAAAAAAAATAATTATTTTTATTTTAATTTTGCATCATGGAACATTTCCAACGGCCGTATATTTGGCCATTAGCATGCTTCCTGCACTGGTTGCAACCTTTATTTGGAGCTGTCATGGCTCCGTTTTGCTATTTGCAGAACAGTACTCAGTTGTCAACTGAGTACATTTCTGCAAATAACACTGCTCTTACTCGGACAGGTTCGGGTTTCCTGAATCGCAAATCTACCTCATTTGCATGCCTTTCACCTGCAATTGAGGTGATTTGCATGTCCCAGCCCTGTCCGTGTAAGAGCCATTTTAGGAGCTCTCTTACATGCCCCTACAGGCTGTTCCTGGATCGTTCGTTGGACATGATGGCTGCATGGAGTCTTACTCTACTCTTAGACTCCATGCAAGCCATCGTGAATCTGGCCCACAGTGATTCATGACTACTATTTCATTGATGGGAAGTCTAACTATTATATAAGAAGATAATTTTAAAATGCAACCATTCAAGCACAAGCAGTATAAAAATTTATTTGCTTTGGCAGTACTATGGCTGAGGTTACTATATTCATCTGCTGGAATTAGGAGGGCCTATGTAAAGTTTAAGAATGCACCCTACGTGTAAATATGTACTTACCAGCTATGTTGGTTTATTCTCATTATCAAAACATTTGCTGACTATTTGAATATAAATATTACCCATAAAATTAGTCTGCGCTCAGAACTTGCCCAAATAAATTAGGATACAACTGAAAATGATTTGTTAACAAATCAATTTAATAACTGAAAATCTAATTAAAGCCATATAAATGACAAACTTGCTGTTCCTAGAAGCATAAAGGAATTTACAGGGTAAACTTATTGTAAGTAACTTACTGAAGACAATTATGAATAGTCACCCTTTCCCTCTGCTATATTTTTAGTACTCTCATTAAACTATAATATACCCTATTTATCATACTTACACATAACAGGTCTCTCTTTCCCTCATGAAAGTTATTATCATCTATAAGTTGAAAAATGCTGTTTTTAAACATGTAAAAATATGCTCATGTCAGAACAACTTCATTTGGATTTGATAAATAGTGTTTTTATCTTATACAGAATTCCTATAATTACAAGCCAGTAATATTGGTTTCAACAACTGCAGTTGTCAAACTGGTTGTAAAATGATGCATATAATTTGTCCTGTTCTGTAACGAAGCTTGAGGTATCAGACTAAATGAGTACTGATTATTCTATAATATATGTGAAGGGAATGTATACTGATATCAAAACCTATTGCACTTCTGACTAGCAGTGTTTTCAAATAAATGGTAATAGGAGTGCTGATAAATAAAAATGTCTATAACTAAAAGGTACAATAAGTTGTAGCACATAGGACAGTACCTCACTAAACTATTACAAATTATCTATTATTAATAGTCATACTGCAGTGAAGAATGTGAATTTGCCATCACCTTGTCAAATCCATAATATTTCTAGCTGCTTGTGTAACATTCAGGAACCTTTTTTACTTTGTTTTTTAGAAGATTACATTTTCTGTAAACCAACAATGCATTATAAAATTAATCTAGCTTATAGTTCACAAGTTAGGAAATACTGTGAATTGAATACATGCAGTGACTTCCAACCATATTCCTTATGTTCAGAGACTAGAGAGACTAAATGGATTGAATATGCTTTAAAATAATAAACTGTTAAAAGAAAACTACCTTGCACAGTTTACACAAAGTAAAAACAAATTTACATACTGTTTTATAATTGTCCCTTTCATTTGAAACAACATTTCTTAAACCTTACCATTCACGGACTTGTAATCATCTGCTGTATGCTTCCTGAGCATTTAAATGTTCCAATTGCACCATCTAGCTGCAAATCAATGCAGAGTTCAGTTAAACTTCCAAATCATCATGATGATATGATAAAGGGATGCCTCAGCTCAACAGGTATCTTATGGAGTTATTCTCGAGCTCTGGAGACTTTTATCATTTTCAGTGGGAAACTGGGAGTGTAAACTCATTTAACTTTACTTTGAAAGCTCGAGCCTGCAGTATAACTGCTATTTGATAAAATGACAGTAAAGCTGTCCCAAAACTGAGTGTTACTATAGCAACATATGTAGCTTTCCAAAACAACCACAAGCAAAGCCCTTAGATTTCATGAAATCATGCTAAAAAAGCATTCCCCCGGATTCAGCAAGCCCTGCACGGTGTGCAAGACTAGTGCAGGAGCTCCAGCAGGCAATATGTCTGCCGTGTGATCCAGGAATAAGCTGTAGGGACGTGCGCGAGTGCTCCTGCACTAGTCCTGCATGGACTCAGCCTATGTATGCAAATTACCCCATTTGCAGGAGAAATCTATGCAAATGAGGTGAATTTGTGATCCTGGAAGCTGGAAACCGTCTGTGCAAGACTAGTGTAATCTACAGAAATGTACTCCGCTAGTAACGGAGTACATTTCTGCAAACTACAAAATGGAGACATGACAGCTCCAAATAAAGGGTGGATATTATGTAGAAAGCATACCAATGGCCAAGTATAAGGCCATTGGCATGAAACACAGCTGCAAAAATATAAAAATCAACTTCTATTTTTTTAGCTGATCTCGGATGTTTAAGCGTAGGGCAGTGGCGCGCAAATGGAATCGGGCAAAAAATAAGAAAAAAATAAATAAAAATAAGCATTCTAACCAAATTCAGTATTTTGCAATTATACTCAATGGCAGGCAGAAGACAGCATGACTAGTGAATAGTGATTGCTAAGGGGGGAGGCTCAGTGTGGGACCTGTAACTATGCATCAGCAAGCAATCCTATGCAAATGAGGGGAATGATACTGAATCCCAGATTTCCCCTGCATGCTAGTCAGCACCCAACAGTGTAAGAGTAGGAATAGCTTGGTGCAAGCCTAGGAGTTAACTGACATTATTGGGGGGGGGGGGTGTCAGTCATAATATATGCAGATTGAAGCCCTGTGGCTCAGGTTTGCCCTTAGCTTAACAGAGCTAAGGAAGGGGGTGTGTCTGAGGCTGCCTAGCACTCTTTCACTCTTTACATTGTCTAAGTTGGTGTCTGCGCTGCACACCAGGTTTTAAAGGAAAAAAAAAAGTAAACGAGGAAATAGCAGCTCTGTGCACATTTGATCACCGTGTTTGTGTAGTGCGCCCTCCAGCTTAAACAGAAAGGCAATGGAAAGGGAAAACAGCAGTAGGAAGGTAATCTAGGAGAAATAGCATAGATGGCAGGTGAAATTTATCAGAATCAGCCATTTACACAGGCAGCAGACCAGCCCACCCCAGAACACTACTATAAACTATGCAAAGGGATAAGAAACTAAGAGTAATGCTACTCAACGCCAGAAGTCTAAACCTCAAGATGCACGCACTCGAAACTCTCCTTAGCATGGAGAACATCGATATCTGTGCAGTAACAGAAACCTGGTTCAGGGCTCCCGAGAGCACCCCAGCACTACCAGGTTATACCTCATACCATGCTTTTCGGCCCCAAAACTTGGACCGAACCACAAAAGGAAGGGGAGTATCAATATTCATCAAAGATACCCACACCTCCAGGTTGGTGGCAAAGCACGAAGTATCAGAGACTATCCATGTGCAACTAACAGTGGGTAAAACTGCCTTCCAGTTTATAGCCTGCTACAGACCACCCTCCCAAACCCAGGAACCCCACTCAGCCTTCCTAAGAACACTGGAAAATATGAAGGTCTCTCCAAACACCATTATATTGGGCGACTTCAACTACCCAAAAATAGACTGGGAGCATTACTCTAGCTCCAACACCCTAGCCCAAATGTTCCTAGAATTTATAAACTCAAATGCTATGGAACAACTTGTTACCACTCCCACAAGAGGGGAAAACATACTGGACCTGATCATCACCAACATGGGGACTCTATGCTCCAGACCAGATGTGTATCCCTCACTGGTAAGATCAGACCATAAACTAATCTCACTGGATATTCACATCCCGACCCCACCCCCTGCCCAGAAAACCACAGTGAAAAACTTCTCTAAAGCAAATTTCACCCTCCTCAAAACTGAGGTGTAATCCTTCAAAGCCCCCAGGCCTGTGTAAAATATGGCCCAGACCGCAGAATCCTTTATAAACGCATTCTATGAACACCTTCAGGAATGCATGGATCATGCGATCCCAAATAAAACCAAGACCCAATCCTCCAAAGGCAGATGTCCTGTCTGGTGGACCCCAGCCATAAACAAACTATACAATAGAAGGAGGAAGCTACTAAATGATAGAGCAAAATCCCAAAAAGGGAAGGCATCACTGATCAGTATTAAATTAAAACACAGTTACAAGACTGAGCGAAGACAAGTAGTCATGTAGAGCTTAAAAAAACAAAGGACTTTATTATAGATAATTAACAAGATAAGCGCTTTCGCTGTGCAGCTTCAGCAGATCTTACAGTCATACTCAGATTCTACATCTTATATATATATATATATATATATATATATATATATATATATATATATATATACAATTACTTATTAATCAATCAACTGAGTTAATTGATATGATTACTTAAAGAAACAGGCAGGCATCATAAAACCTAACTAAATAAATCTATTAAATGACAAATATGAATAAAATCATTTAAAACAGTATTATATATAAATATTATAAATGAATACAAAAATATATATATAAAAAATATATACATCCACGCCTATATGAAACAGAATTATATACGTAGTATCAAACATATGAAGTCTCATGTATATTGTGTAGGTGTATGTACATTGTAATAAATATGTATATGTATATTAATATAATGTCTTATAAAGTAATAACCTCAATGCATATATAATAACCAATTCTGGAACATGACAGCATGATAATAGTGTATATACAATTGTCTTCAGAGAGATAGAATGTCTATCTCTTAGGGGCTATTTAATGTTTCTACACTGTCTCAATTTTGGTTTGATAGAGGCCCTATCATTGAAACCAAGCCCTCTGTCTGATTTTAATAAAATTATCCATTCTGTCTCCTTCCTCTCTGTATATATCTTGATGTCACCCCCTCTGGAATTTGGAGTAATAACTTCAAGTACCCTAAATAAAAATCTATGTTTATCATTGTTTAATGTTACATGCTTAGCAAGAGCATTATGTAATGTACCTTTCCTCATGTGATATACATGTTCCCTAATCATATCCCTAAAAGGTCGATTCGTCTTTCCAACATAGAAAGAGGAACATAATTGGCAGACATCTAGGTATATCACATGAGGAGTCATACAATTAGCATATGCGTTATATTATAAACTTTCTGTTGATCAGGGTGAAAGAATTCTATGCTACCATCTGTATAAGAACAGAAGTTACAGTGACCACAACGTCTTGTGCATCCACTCTGCATAGATTTCCTATCAAATTTAGGATAGCATAGCATTCTCTTTAAGTTATATTTATTCTTAAAAAGGAACTTTGGTGTTTCTCCTACTATCTGTTTAATGTCTTCATCTACCTGTAATATACCCCAGTGTTTGTCTATAATCTGCTTAATCTCTATATAGTCAGAGGAAAAATATGTAGAGAATTTGGTGAATGATTCACTTTTATTCCCTTTCTCACTATAGCTAGTGTTGCTGGGTCCAAAATATGGCATGGCTGAAGTTAAGATCTAGTATGCACCCTCCTTTTGTCTTCAGAAATATTGTGAAAGGGCAAGCTATTAGAGCCTCGAGACTGAATTCTATGGATGAGGGCTTTCACACTGAGATAAATGATTTGAAGCATAGATTACTAAGCTGAAGAGATACATCCTAAGATAGACGAAGTACACAGCCTACGCTTAACTTCAGCCATTTATAATATTTATATATAATACTGTTTTAAATGATTTTATTCATATTTGTCATTTAATAGATTTATTTAGTTAGGTTTTATGATGCCTGTCTGTTTCTTTAAGTAATCATATCAATTAACTCAGTTGATTGATTAATAAGTAATTGTATATATATAAGATGAAGAATCTGAGTATGACTGTAAGATCTGATGAAGCTGCACAGCGAAAGTGCTTATCTTGTTAATTATCTATAATAAAGTACTTTGTTTTTTTAAGCTCTACATGACTACTTCGTCTTTGCTCAGTCTTGCAACTGTGTTTTAATTTAATCCTGATTTTAGACTGCTTGTACGAGCGTTTGCCAGTATAGCAGCAACCCTCGCTATCTACTGATCAGTATTAGCAAAAAACTATGGGCACTCATACAATTGTCTAAGGCCAGCTTCGAGAGAAAAATTGTACAGGACACTAAGGATAATCACAAGGCTTTCTTTAGTTATGTTAGGTACTTGGGTGGTAATTCCCAGATATGCTCAGAATTAGTCCAAAATGGCAAAAAATACACCGAACCCACAGACATTGCCAACATCCTAGCTGACAGGTTCAGCAAACCCCCCTCCCCACCAAAAGGGCAAATATCTATCCCAGCAGAGTGCTGCCCCCCTGACATCTCAGATGCTCAGGTAAGAGCCGCCCTCTCCAAAGCAAAAAACACAGCATCAATGGGACCAGACAGTGTCCCGGGCTGCATCCTACATGAACTCCAAGAAGAGCTAAACCCAAACATAAAACTACTGTTCAATCTCAGCCTTACTACAGGATATGTGCCCAAAGAGTGGTGTACAGCAACAGTGGTCCCTCTCCATAAAGGTGGTGCCTCAACGGATCCTGGAAACTATCACCCCACAAGCCTGACTAGCTTGGTCTGCAAAGCTATGGAAAGGATCATCATGGACCTCATAAATAAAGATATTGGGGACCTACAGACACTGGATCCTACCCAGTTCGGCTTTGTTAAGGGTAGATCCTGCCTCTTAAACCTGGTTGATTTCTTTGAAACAGTCACCAAGGCCATTGACGAGGGGAAGGTGGTCCACACAGCCTACCTGGACCTCGCAAAAGCCTTCGATACAATACCCCACTCGGGCATTATAGATAAGCTCACCAGCTTAAATATAAACCCTTATGTTACTAGATGGATTGCAAACTGGCTCAAGGACAGAACCCACATGGTTAGAATTGCTGGAGCCATGTCAGACTCCAAACCAGTTACAAGTGGTGTCCCACAAGGCTTAGCCCTGGGACCTCTCTTGTTCGGTATATATTTCTCAGAGGTACAGGCCAACACGGAAGGACTGTGGCTGACCAAGTTCACAGATGGCTGCAAACTGGGCGCCATAATTGACTCTCCAGCCGACACAAGCATCTTCCAAAAGGGCCTCATAGAAACAGACAACTGGTGCCAGAGCCATGACCTCAAGCTAAATGCCAAAAAGTGTATAGTCATCCCCTTTGGCAAAAACAAAGTGCCCACAAATGACCACATAGGTGGTAATCCATTAAGTGCAGAAGAAGTAATTAGGGACCTGGGGACCCAAGTTGATAGCAATCTCTTATTTGACAACCACGTGGCCAAAGTGGTTAGAAAAACATTTTATATAGCCCACCTAATCATGAAGGGGATTCACATCTAGATCAGGGGAGGTCATCGTGCCTCTTTACTCATCCCTCATAGGCCCATAATTGAGTACAATGCCCCTTTTGGGATGTACCTTACTAGACAGCTGCAGCAACTGGAAAGACCCCAAAAGTACATCACCAAGAGGATCAAAGGGCTCAAACAGATGCCATATGCTGCCCGGTTAAAGAAACTCCAGCTCTACTCAGTGGCATACCGCCTGCTCAGAGGCGATCTGTGCCTGACGTATAAAGCCATGTCCAACCCGGAATTAATGGACATGCTGCACCTCAGAAAATCCAAATCCCATCGAGCTACGCACTCGAAAGACTTGAACCACAGCACTGAAATAAATAGGACATGCTGGAGGAACAGATTCATAACTCAGTGGCTCCCTTCACTCTGGAATAAAATCCCAGTCCAGTTTAGGCAGAGTCCCTCATTGACTCTCTTCAAGAGGAATCTTGATGAGTGGATGGGAGATCATAGGTTTACCCCGGATATCACTTCTGTGTCACTGTTAGACAGAGGCACAGTATACTAACCTCGAAAAAGGGCATAGCAAAATAAATTTAAAATGGGTGGCGAAAGCCAAACACATTCTGGCTAGGCTTATAAATGCCCTAGGGCATATAGCCTAGTATGCACCTATGAACCTATGAACACCTTTCCCTCTGTTTTTTTCCCCATACTTTACACCACTGGTGTATACATGCAGAGTACTTTTAACAAACAAAAGCAACAGAATGATAGGGGCTGTAGCAGCTATCAGACATCAACATGTGGAAGAGGCTAAGGGTGGTAAGGATGAGAATGCTGTCAAGCAACCGACATGGAGGAGATGGAAAAGGGTTTACAGACCCAGGGTAACCTACCAGGGGTTACATGAGCTGGAGATAGTCAAGTGCTATAGGGTGGGCAGGGACCTCCTACAACAAATTGTTGAGCTGTGCCGGCCACTCCTGACACACAGAACTAACAGAGGGGAACCCATCTCAGTGGATAACAAGGTATGTGTAGGCCTAGGAATACTAGCCACAGGTACCTCCCAAAGTCCAACTGAGGATATCATGTGGATCTCAAAGGCATCAGCATCCAGAGTATTCCACCAGTTCCTGGATGCCATGTCAGCACATGCCAGTGAGCACGTATATTTCCTCAACACCCAAGAGGTGTTGGCCAGCAATAAGCTTCTCTTCCACCAAATAGCAGAATAGCCTGAGGTGGTGGGTGCTATAGACTGCACGCACATATGCATCAAAGCACCACCTGGTGAGCGGGGTAGGGTCTACATTAACTGCAAGGGCTTTCTCTCCATCAACTGACAGATTGTGTGCAATGCCCAGGGCATTATAATGAATGTGTGTGCTGGCTGCCCTGGAAGCTATCACAATTTCTACATCTGGCATCTGACGCAGCTGTACCAGAGATTTGCCAAATGGGGACATCCCTTACAGTCACATAGTGGGGGATGCTGGTTATGCACTGGAGCAATAGCTGATGACACCCATCAGAAATGCACATACACCCGAAAAAGAATGCCATAAGGAGGCACAGGCACAGACCAGAATCATAATAGAGAGTGTGTTTGAGATGCTCAATTCACGGTTCCACTGCCTGGACACATCTGGTGGAGCCTTGCAGTACTCACCAGCTACATGTACCCAAATTGTTATCATATGTGCCATGCTACACAATATGATCCTGTGGAAACAGCTGCAGCAATAACAGCATGAGCAGGGCCACATAGCCCTCCACCAATGCCAAGGCCTGCACAGGCTCAGAGTGACTCAGTGGAGGAACAATCTGAGCCTGCCCCAGTAGGCATACGGAGGTGTGCCCAGTATGCCCTGACCTTGGCAAAGAGGCAATGCATAGCACATACACTGACACAGTAGGGACCCAGAGAGTGACACCTCTCTGACTAGCACATACAGTAAAAGGGATGCCAAACATGACACTACTTATGCTGAACCATGTTTAGGGAGTGTACTCTGTGCATCCGACATAGGCAGCACCCAGCACCATCCTCAATACTGGCACACCCACAAGATAAGTCACTCTCCTTACCAATTGCTGATTGGAGTAGTATGTGTTGTTACTTGTATCTACGGTATGGATGTGAGTATGCAAGGGAATTGTGTGGCTGAATGGGATGCCAGCAGATAGTAGACACCAATAATGGCACATGAGATCTGTAACAAATACTGGTGTCACCACAGTAGCCATTACTACACATGGTGACAAAACCCACTGCAGGAAATGTGCTGGGCCACATGTGTGACCATATGACACACACATGCCAGTCAGGGAGGTTCATATATCCAACAACAGTCTCAGCCAGCAGGACAGATGTAGACAAACACAAGAAGGCTGTGCCAAGGCCTATGAATGATGCCTATGGGTAGCCTCCACCTCCAGGTCTA
Organism: Protopterus annectens; assembly: GCF_019279795.1. Lineage (NCBI taxonomy): Eukaryota > Metazoa > Chordata > Ceratodontiformes > Protopteridae > Protopterus > Protopterus annectens. The sequence goes on from NC_056727.1 coordinate 1,180,307,598, forward strand.
CACAGACAGACTACATCAGGTCACGCAGTGGGATGTTAGTTCTGAGGGGTAGGAAGTCAAAACTAATATGTAGGTCAATCAAACCTAAGAACTGTAGTACACTGCTATGCCTCTAGCCAGCATGATAGGTTAGAATACAGAATGAAATGGAGTACCTGACATACCAGTACAGACAGCAGATATCTAGAAGTGCCAGGTGTGCCCCCCCAAATCCTATGTAGAAAGAGTCAGGAGTCCCCCCAATCCTGTGTAGAAATGTAGAAATAGTCAGGTGTGCCCCCCCCCAATACTGTGTAGAAATGTAGTAACAGTCAGGTGTGCCCCATATCCTGTATAGAAATGTAGAAATAGTTAGGTGTGACCCTCCAATCCTGTGTAAAAATGTAGCAACAATCAGGTGTGACCCCCTCCCCAATCCTGTGTAGAAATGTAGAAATAGTCAGGTGTGCCTCCACAATCCTGTGTAGAAATGTAGTAACAGTCAAGTGTGCCCCCCATCCTGTGTAGAGATGTAGAAATAGTCAGGTGTGACCCCCCAATCCTGTGTAGAAATGTAGCAACAGTCAGGTGTGCCTACCATCCTGTGTAGAAAAGTAGAAATAGTTAGGTGTGACCCTCCAATCCTGTGTAGAAATATAGAAACAGTCAGGTGTGACCCCCTCCCCCAATCCTGTGTAGAAATGTAGAAATAGTCAGGTGTGCCCCCCAATCCTGTGTAGAAATGTAGTAACAGTCAGGTGTGCCCCCCCATCCTGTGTAGAGATATAGAAATAGTCAGGTGTGACCCCCAATCCTGTGTAGAAATGTATTAACAGTCAGGTGTGACCCCCTCCCCATCCTGTGTAGAAATTTAGAAATAGTCAGGTGTGACCCCCAATCCTGTGTAGAAATGTAATAACAGTAAGGTGTGCCCCCTCCCCCAATCCTGTGTAGAAATGTAGAAACAGTCAAGGGTGACCCCATACCCTACTTAGACATGTAGTAACAGTCAGGTATGCCCCCCAATCCTATATAGAAATGTAGCGCTGGTCTGGTGTACCCCCCATCCGATGTGCACACATTGTAACCATCAGGTGTGCCCCCCCAATCCTATGTAGAAATGTAGTAACATGTATGTGCAGGCATAATACCAGTGGAGCACAGATGCCCAGAGGTGGCCAAGGTAGCAGGATAGATTGTAACATGTGTACAATATGCAGGTATGTGTGTGTTAGGTTAGTGTGTGTTTCATATTGTGTGAGAGTGGCCAGTATGTATGCATGTTGAGGTATGACCTGGTGGCCATTGCCCAGTACTGTTGATGACAGGGATAAGTCCTCACAACTGCAGTGTCAAAGACAATTACCACCAGTATAACACATGCTAGCAGTAAGCCATTGTGAATGTATGGTGGTAATATGTGTCACCATCTGAAAGATTGACATGGCATGGCTGTTGGGCTAAATATACAAGCAGTACACAGGGGAAAGTACCCCAGACATACAGTATATAATGTGTAACTGTGAAATGGACACATCCTTGGAACTGTACATACAGGTATGCATCACATTATCTGGGCCTGTAGTAGGGTATATTGGTGTCATCTGCCCGAATACTTGCAGATCACAAAGGTGGTAGGACTGATGTACTGGGAAACAGCTGATGTAACTGCATATGCCAGCATAACTAGAATGCCCCATGCATATCTGTGGATCAGATGCAAGTAGTGTCCATAGCACACATGCACCTAGCTCACCCAACCACCACCCACAGGTACCTCTCTGGTCATATCTCTGCTGTTGGGAATGGGTACAATATGACCCTCACCTGTATATGGCAATAGCAAAAGAATACAGCATGCAGTGCAGGTGTTCCATGCAGGTGTGTCCCTAGCTGTAGGTAGCACACTGCCAACATCCACACCACCTGATCAATACTGATAGAAAGTATTGGCATGACCACCTAGCACAGCTACCCTGTCACCCTAGGGGAATACACTGTATGGCAGTCTGGGACTGTAGGACTGACAGAATGCAATGCCTGCCACAGCTGGCCCGCATCACCACCAAATGGCCTACAGGCCTCTGCCAAAGGCCTGTGTCTCACACATACTGCCAATGCATGTTATGTCATGGACACCCAAATAAAAACATAGCAAACTCCACATAAGCCATATGCAAAGCCATGTGGACAAACCACAATAACATGTTCACCATGTCCCACTGCATGAACTATGGACCAACACCAAAACACAGCTGTGATAAGGTGATAACCTTAGGGAAAGTATCAGAGAATGTATGCATAATGTATGAAAGAGGATAGAATAATAAAGGTGTGGGTGGGAGCATGGGCAGAATGGAATGTGCAAGGTCCGACACACAGCTGTGTGCACACACTATCCCTGGCTGCTAGCACATAAATACGTGGTTATCAGCCTGCCTGTACACCACAATAGGGGTAATGTCCTGACTCATGCCCCTGCCTCAGGGTAACCTGTATGAATCTGTACAGCTGTGAGGTATTGCCTCAGCAAGATAAGGCCATGCTGTCATGTCGAAGGATGTACAAGAATGGGATCCTCTGCCATCACTGTACCCAGGTGCTGATTCAGATACACAGACCCAGCAGCATGTGTCTGCAGCTCCCCCTCCAGAATGGTTAACTTATCATGAATATGTAGGTGTCTGCCCATAATACCGGACACAGCTGCATTCACCCTTGCTCCCCAGGACATCACTGTGAGCAAGAATGTCCACCTGGCAGTACTTGAGGACATAAAACATCACAGTGTATAACAGTACATGTCTGAATATCTCTGCTAACACCAGTACCATGTAGCAGAAGCAGCACAGACACAATCACCTACAGTACACACTACCCCTTGCACAGTTTGTCCTCATATTGCCAAAGGATCTACGGATACCCTGCAGAAACAGTTTACTAGCTGTAAGTGTACAACACAAAGGTCTGTACTGGAGTACAAACTACCTGTAATGGATCCACACATTCAATGCAGAAGGGCATACTGGGCATGCTCACACACTTAAACAAATGAAGCCCATGTCTGCAAACAACAGTGGACCATACATATCTGACAGGTGCAAATGTTAGTGAATACACTCCTCAGTATGCACCAGCCATGCTTTGCACACACAATGGATAGGAATACAGACATATATCCAAGGACAACACACTATAATAAGCTAAATGTAGACATGCATAGAAGTGTGGAAGAGAGTGACTGTGACAAAGAGCCATCCATCATGAGGCCTGTCCCACCCAGCACACAGCCAAATGGCTACAACCACAGGATGTGTAAATATCACTCACTGTAAAAAGTAGCCACTGGTATCCATCAGCATTACAGACTATGTGGTGCAAGTGCTAGCTGTGCAACATGACTGTACAAGGCAGTCATCATCTGGCAGCTGTATATATGTACCTCTGGACTATAACCCTGCGTGTGCCTGCATGTGGTGTGCCAACCTCTAGATGAATGGGTTATGGCCTATGCACACACACTGCCCTATGACAAGCCTGTTGATGTCATCTACTTTGAAATACACCTTTGGGAAATAAGTAGCCCAGTAATCTCTGTGGCACATCCAAAAACTGTGTAATTCTGTAGTGTGACAAACTATTTAGGTAGGAGTTCTAATCCCAGACATGGCAAATTTGTTTGTTTGTGTCTCTGCCATTGTAGGGAGCATTGCTTTTTAGGCTAGTCATACTCACCACAATTTAAATGCCCTACTTTGCCAAGGCTGCTGATGTCATTCTCTGTGAAATACACCTTTTGGAAAGGTGTAGCCCAGTAATCTCTGTGGCACTTCTTATAAATGCGTAATGCTGTAGTGTGATAAATTAGTTAGGTAGGAATTCTAATCCCAGACATGGCAATGGTGTTTGTGTGTGCATGTGTCTCAGTCTGTATAGGGAGCAATGCTTTTTAGGCTAGTCACACTCACTACAATTCAAATGCCCTACTTTGGCAAGGCTGCTGATGTCATTCACTGTGAAATACACCTTTGGGAAAGGATTAGCCCAGTAATCTCCATGGTGGGTCCTATAACTGTAAATGATGTAGTGTGATAAACTAGTTAGGTAGGCGTTCTAATCCCAGACATGTCAACTGTATGTGTGTCTCAGCCTATGTAGGGAGCAATGCTTTTTAGGCTAGTCACACTCACTACAATTCAAATGTCAAACTTTCACAAGGCTGCTGATGTCATTCACTCTGAGCTACACCTTTGGGAAAGGTGTAGCCCAGTAATCTCCATGGCACGTCCTCTAACTATGTAGTGCTGTAATGTGATAAACTAGCTAGGTTGGAGTTTTAATCCCAGACATGGCAGCTGTGTGTGTGTGTGTGTGTGTGTGTGTGTGTGTGTGTGTGTGTGTGTGTGTGTGTGTGTGTGTGTATACGTGCGTGTGTGTGTGTGTGTGTGTGTGTGTGTGTGTGTGTGTGTGTGTGTGTGTGTGTGTGTAGGTAGCAATGCTTTTTATGCTAACCATAGTCACTACAATTCAAATGCCCTACTTTGGCATGGATGCTGATGTCATTCACTGTGAAATACACGTTTGGGAAAATTGTAGCCCAATAATCTCCGTGTTGCATTATATAACAGCGTAATGCTGTAGAGTGATATAGTATTCTGGTAGGGGTTCTAGTCCCACACATGGCAAGTGTAGGTGTTTGCATGTGTTTCTTTACTTGTGTAGGGAGCAATGCATTTTAGCCAAGTCACACTCACTACAGATCAAATGCCCTACTTTGGCAAGGCTGCTGATGTCATTCACTGTGAAATATACCTTTGGGAAAGGCCTAGCCCAGTAATCTCTGTGGTATGTCCTATAACACCGTAATGCTGTAGTGTGATATAGTATCCTGGTAGGGGTTCTAGCCCCACACATGGCAAGTGTGGATGTCTGAGTATGTTTCTTTGTGCAGGACGCAATTCCTTTTAGGCTAGTCGCACTCACTACAGATCAAATGCCCTACTTTGGCAAGGCCGCTGATGTCATTCATTGTGAAATACACCTTTGGGAAACATGTAGCTCAGTAATCTCCATGGAGTGTCCTATAACAGCATAATGCTGTAGTGTGATATAGTACTCTGGTAGGGGTTCTATTCCCACACATGGCAAGTGTGGATGTTTGTGTGTGTGTTTTATGTCTGTGTAAGGAGCAATGCCTTTTAGGCTAGTCACACTCACTACAATTCAAATGCCCTACTTTGGCAAGCCTGCTGATGTCATTCACTGTGAAATGCACCTTTGGGGAAGGAGTACTCCCGTAGTCTGAATGTTGCATCCTATAACTGCGTAGTGCTGTAATGTAATTAACTAGTTAGGTAAGAGTTCTAATCCCAGACATGGCAGGTGTGTGTGTGTGTGTGTGTGTGTGTGTGTGTGTGTGTGTGTGTGTGTGTGTGTGTGTGTGTGTGTGTGTGTGTGTGTGTCTGTGTTTGTCATTCATATCCTGAGTGGAGGTGGCTGTGAGTGTGTAACAACTGGACTCAATGTGGAGTGGGTTTTGCACATTTCTTATATGGTGGACCTATTATATGTCACAATGTCTACCTCACAAGGGTAACAGATGTGAAATAGTCAAGAGGCTGGGGTGCCAATCCACACCCCTACATGTGACACCAAGGCCTGGTGAACAATGTTAGCAACCCTTGTATTACCCAGAGAACACTCTCAACCCATGGCTCATACACAAACACACTTGCCTAGGCAACAACCATTGTGTTGGTAGTACCCTTCATATTGCCCACATATAGTAACCATGGTGTGATTGCAGTGAGCTACAGAGGGTATGGCACCCTGTCCATCAGTACAATAGGCATGTAAATGCAGACAGTGCATCTTCACTATGTTCCCCACTGGACACCTGCAACACCTGTGGTGCCATCAAATTTGACCCACAAAGGACATACCATGCCTTAAACACATGCCCTGTATGGACAGATGCCATTGACACCAGGGAACACCTGTATCTTGCTATCAATGTAGGTGCAGGGTCAACCTGCTGTCCATTACCAGTTTCCACCACATGAGGCCAGGACTGGCACATCTGATGATAATCTGTGTACACAACATGGGCCAGACACCCCAGGTACAGTTCCACATGCCACTGTACATGCATGTGGGACATGTGCATATCCCAGACACTGTCCATGTCATGGACTAAAGAGCACATACATGGCAAGCAATGAACAGCAATGGTCACACACAATAGTTACCCAGGTGACTGGATGATGAATACAATACCCACCTGTGTGGGCCAATCCAGACACTACACCCCTGAGCCACACTGCAGACCATTGTCATGTGGCCTGATGCCAAGGTATACCCATCACCTAGCCTTGTATAGCCTTCTGGCACAGTCAACCACCACACACCCGTGAAGCAATGCACCCATGCATGTCAGCACTGGCATCCTGTGTCTGTGTGTGTGGTGTTTGATGATTTTGACCACATTCACACTCACTACAACCCCCATTAGCATACTAAAGCATTCTGTCTGATGTCAGACACTTCTGCATACCCTTTGCCCATATAATCTCTGGATACCCCCAGTGGTGCATGTGATACCTGCACAGTATTGTATTGTGGCAAACTAACTAGTGAGGAGGTATATTCCTGACCCTGCCAAGTGTGTCAATGTGTGTGGGTCCCTGAGAGAGTGTGGCTGTGTTGATGCTGACACCTATTCATATGGATAGACATGTGTACTGCACCTACCGTATTGCTACCATATCATTGTTGCAGATGTCACTCACCATCACATATATGTTTGGAGAGCTTCACAACATGTAAGCTAGGTGGTGCATCCAATAACTGCATAGACATGTGATAGCAATACTTAGTCAGGGGGTTTAATACCCTGTACAGGTAGGTGTGTGACACAAACATGCTTAGGTTTTACTCTCCCACCCCCTCCCTGACTTATCTTTGTCTCTGTCTGCATCTCTCACTCCCTCCCTGGTGGATGTGGAGACTTTCACCTGTGTTGCTTAGGCAGCAGCATATGATTTGTAAGTGATGCTCATGACCAGCTGATGGCCTCTGCATGAATTGCAGCCATCCTCTAGCTGATTGCATGTGAAGCAGCTGTGGTAACATTCCCATAGCCAATTGCATGGAAACACACTCTAATATCTAGGCATATCATGTTGGTGTTGGGCCTTTTCATTCACTGTGAGCAGGACCTAGATCTATTGTTTGGCAAACGGCATTACATATGGATTGGGAATTTACCTCTAACAACATACACTGTAGAAACAAGTCAACACATAGGAGGGGAGAGTGCCTGACATGACTACATAATGTAAGTGTTGTTATTCTGCATTTGGAGTAATGTTGGTTTAACAGGGTGTGTGTGGATATGGTAGGTCTACATATATGAATACCTGTCATGACAGTGCTATGTTTCTGAAGAAACCCCCATCTGTAGGGTCATCTGCAGACTGGGCAGTATGTGGTGCTTTTTGTTTCTTGCATTACTCACAGACCACCTATCTGTGAACTGCAGATGCATAGTGTGAGGATTGCAGTCAGTACATGGTGGCGGACATGAGAGTTACTGACTTTATATCCCTCATAGGACATATGTCACAACAAACCCTGTTACAACAGTAAAGGTATGAGGTTATCACAGCAACATGTCAATATTGGCCCTGTGTTTGTGCCTCCAGTCACAACTCTGTCACCCTTTCTATATATGTCATGCAGTAAGAGGTGCATATGTTCTGTACACCATAATGTATTGACATATCTGATAACAAGCCAGGGAGATATCAGACTGCTACACATGTCATGTATAGTAGGGGTTATATTTGAGGACATAACCTAGGCATTCTGTGGTTGTGTGTACAGTACTGAGGTCTGTGTACTCATGGTGACTGTCAACAGTGTGTGTACAGTGAATATGTACCTTGGCCTATATACAGACTGTGGTAGATGTCATTGTCCTTGGTCCTGTTATATCTGATGTTACATGCTGCTCCACTGTATGTTACCCTATTGGTTTACATGTTGTAGGGACAAACACACACATGTCCCATACCACAGACAGGCATCGGACCACACTGTTTAGTGGCCCAGTATATGTAGGGTTAGTGTGTGATTGGCACATATGAGGATGGTGTTGATCAGATAGTCCATATACTGTAATATTACACTAGCTACCATGTGTGGCTGTGGCTGTGTTCACATTGGTTGTGGTAATGCACTTACACACAGGTGTCTGTTACTCTGTGCTGTGACATGCCTGTAGAGCTTGCTGTATATGCAGGTGCATGTGTATTCTCCCATAAGAAATGTAGGCCAGTGTTGTGGCAGTCTGCCTGTAGCCTGCACAGTGCTTTGTTACATGCCTAGCAGCTTAGTGTATTTACCCAGTGTGATGTTATGTCCTGATACTTGCCATATGTACTGCTGCCAGGCCACCATAATAGTCATTTATGTCAGACAAAGCAGTGGGATGCTGTACAGATGTATGTTACTAACTAGTGGGTAGTATGTGGCCATGGCACCTCTGTACCAATGGTTATTATGTGTCAGGACATGTGTGAATGCATAACCTATGGGGGAAAATCTATACCAGTATTTACGTGATATACCCATCTAGATGGCTGTGAACATCCACATTGTCAGGCTTGATCCACATGTCTTGCATTAAGGGGTTCTGTGTATACCTCTGGACTGACCAGTGTGTGATAGACTGTCCACATTTATTTTCTATATCTCTGTTGTAGTCCACAGGATCATTACTGTGCTAGCAGTGGTACTGTACTATGATGTTCTTAGTATGTCTGTCAGTGGCCAATGGTGCACATATTAAAAGCAGATGTGACCTCCCACACACAACATGTCTGTGAAGACAATCCCTGTCACAGTAGCAACAGTCTACATATATATTTGTAATACATACCTAACATCCCCTTGCACTAAGAGGTTGGGACTATTGGAGCTGAGGTAGGGCTCATCTCCATGTTTAGGACATATGGTGAACATATATGTAAACACACCTATCCATATATATATATATATATATATATATATATATATATATATATATATATATATACACATATACATATCAACATACATAGCTGTATATGCATATGTACATATATATATATATATATGTATATATGTATATATATATATATATATATATATATATATATATATATATATATATATATATATATATATATATATATATATATATATATATATATATATATATATATATATATATATATATATATATATGTCTACACATATACAGATAGAGATGCATATGCACATATACTTACGGATATCTATATATATATATTGACAGTAATAGGTATATCAGAAATTATATGTATGCACATATAGTTAAAGATATCTACATATATATCTACATAAATAACCATATCTGTACACATAGGATGTGCATACATATATAGCTCTATATATATATATATATATATATATATATATATATATATATATATATATATATATATATAGATATATATATATATATATATACATACAAAAAGATGTACACACGGCCATATATATGTTGCACTATACAGATGTGTATACAGACATAAGTATGAATATACATGTGTATGTACATGTAAACATATATCAACCTATAATATGTATATATCCATATTCCTGTCATGTGTAAATCCCACAGTTGTGTATACTCTTCCAGATGTATCTCACCGTATGTATCCGCTATGTGTACCTTATGATAAAACAACATATGTGATGCAATAGTCATATTAATAACAAGTACTATACAATTGTGGAAGTAAAGGCAATTGTTTAATACTAATCAATATTTGTATTGACAGATATATTGGAAAAACAACAGCTGTTTTCACAGTGGCCATGGCATAGTATTTATGCATTACTCTTTACTCCTTACAGCATGTTACACTGCAGTACTGTGGTGCACTATAGTTCAGTCACCATGTGCATCAGAACCATATTAGCCTGTCCCTGCATCAATGGTATGGATGACAGGGATGTGGCACAGGAATCATCATATGCACAGGGTGTGTTGTTGGTTTGCCAGAGGCTGAGGGTGGGCCATACATTTGACACCATGTGTGTGGGTGAGGGGTATACTGAGGTGAACTGGGCTTGGTGATGTGGTATGTATAGGTATGGGGTTGCCCTAGGTGTGTTTGTATAGTGTGTGGGTATGCATGCACACAGTTCTGCCATGTGGCTGTCCTACACAGGTGTTTATGGACAGCTGCTGACCATACCTGACAGGATGTGCAGTTCACTGCCTCCGGCCATGGACATGTGGACTGTGCCTGCCAGGGGTTCCATGGGCACATCCAGGTACAGGCCTTGATGTACTGCTCTCACCTGATGATTAAAATGCCCGTTAGAACCAGGTGCATCCTGGGACTGGCCAGGACCATATGCACATGGCCTGCTGCGGTGTGGTGCAGACAGCTCCCCCTGCAGTGCTGGGGTTGGTACTGCCACAATGGAACCCTTTGGTGTCCTAGCACATCCACATTGACTGCCAGCTATTGGCATTGCTGGCCTATGTCCATGCACCCATCACTGCACTCCCACCACATGTTGAAACACTGAAAGACCACGGTCGATTAGGGCCATTATCTCACCAGATCATCTATCCATGAACTCAGTTAACCCATGGATGGGATCAGCCAGTTCACGGTCATTGTCACTTGCAGATGTGAGAGCACCCCTCTGAAGCCTCATGCCCTGTCTGGTGTAATGTTCTATACATAGCTGTGCCGCCATGACAGCCTGAAACATGCACCTGCTGGTACCAGCTGTGCTGTGTCTGCCAGGGGTTTGTTGACCAATGGCCCCACCACTAGCACCCTGGGACAACTTCCTATCTGGTGCCCTGTTGGACATCCAGCTATGTCTGCTGCGACCAGATACAGTAGGCATGGTTACCACACTTTCCTGTGCACTGCCACCAAACGCCAACTCTCCCTTCACTATGGCCACTGGTGATGGGGTATGTATAGGCACTGAAACTGTGTGCGGGGTTGGGGTGGCTAAAAAGGGGATGTCAAATGTTGGCATTGTTTTGGCCCCTGACAACCTCTCCTGTGCCTCAACAGTACTATCATCATCTTCGGTGTCTGTATGGACACCAACATCAGATTGCATGCAGGAGGGACCCTAAACCACCTCGTCGCCTGTGGGGGAAAACAATAAATGCACTTTAAAACCTGTACAGCATTGCATAACAGTACACACACACACACACACACACACACACACACACACACACACACACACACACACACGCACACACACACCACCGTGATACCTACCTGTCCGTGACTTTACAGACAGACCCATGTATATTTCCATGTGATCCCCATCCTGCATCACACTTGGTAACATACGCACATTGATACCACTCATTAACATATCAGTCCTCTGAATGTCTAGACAAGTGATCACAACACAAGGCCTTTTACTGCATTACTTGCCTGACCTGTGTGTAGTGGTTTTAGATGGCCTCACTGCTGTCATTCAGTGTTCACCCTGTGTATGTCCGGACATCATGAGTCTGGCCCCTATATGTGTGGGCTACTATGTTCACTCCATAATATCATGCACTGCAGTGTCATGTGTATGTATTGCGCAGTACATGCCAGATATGATGCTCAATCAGCCTATCATGTGACAACTGTAATATATGGATACACTCCCTGGTGTTAACTAGTACTTCCCCAATGCATCTGTAGTGCTGCATACATGGGTTGTTAGTCACCTCTCTGCTGAATGTGATATTAAGAGTATTCCTGGTGTCTACCTTCCCTCTCAATGCCTGTCCAATGCTACAGACCTTATTATACTATCAGCTGTCCTGTGATTACATGCATGACATGTATTCCTGGTGTGTATTGTGGCAGTCCATGTCCATGCACTGCACCATCCCAAAGGGAGATACTGCAGTATGAATAACCCCACAATCACACATGTGCATACATGGCCACCCACACAAACACACACACATGCACACACACATCCTACATGCATACACCTCCCTCCACTTCACCAGAGTGACCCTATAGGCAAACTAACTACCCACCAGAATGCACACACACATACAGGTGAGGTGGCACAATGATAGTACACAAAGTCCTCCTATTACCCATCTGTCAACATGCATACCATATGGTGCATACCTGCATGCAGTGCAGCTATAGCAATCCATGCTAGCAACAGTATACATTTGAGTGATGCATGTGCTGTGTCACTAGGTGATGCCCCTTCCCCTGGATACCACTGCACCCATGTGCAAAGTATTGCTGTGCACCAGTTCTGCACCCTGCAATATACTGTGCACCACACCTCATAGGTGTACAACACATTGCTGAATGTGTAGTCCTGTGTCAGTTTTGTCAGCTTTAAAGCACACAACACCTATGTTTTTTTTCAGCAACACATACCTGGGATGATATGTGGACAGATGTCATCTCTGAATGCCTAATGTCTGATTTACAGCTCTCAACATCAGCAGACCATGTATGACCAATCCAGTACTATTACACTGACAACCATCAGAGCATACTGTGGCTATGGGGGGTGTTCACACTCTTACTGATATGACGCATCCATCTTTGATCTGCCATGGGACCACATCACAGCATATCTTAACAGTACATGAGCCCGAGATGTGACATATGTCCTGTACTTCCACATGCAGTGTCTGTGGAATGTGTTACGTGTGTGGATGCTTACTGTGATGCATACACTCCATGAGGGCATATGTGTGCACACCCTTATCATAACGGTTTGTTGCACCTATTGTTATGTGTACTACAGCAGTCACTACTCCTGGCAAGAGTATGCTAGCGTGGGCCATCTGCATTTGCCAGTGTATGTTCAGTCTGCCCTACACGTGTCCCCCTATTCAGCATGATTGCAGGGTCTACTCATGTGCACATCCCTTGGTGTTCACACACTGCCGTTACTATTGCTGTGGGGATAGGGTTACATCTGCCACAGTTCCTGAACCTGACTATGTGCAGATACAGCCATTCATAGCATCCTTAGGATCCTTGCTGCAGTGCACTGGTGTGTCATGCTGACACCCCCCCCCCACCTTCAGCTTTTTTGCAGATGCTTGACAAGTAAGGCCCACATATCTGTGTCACTTTACAATGTCCCATACACCGAACACCACATGTTACAGCCTAGTCCCAGCTGATAATGTGGTCCACAGTAATACCTTATGCCATAGTGAAATTCTGCAACAGTTGCCATCGTCCTACAGGTATATACACTGGTGGTGCACTGTATATGGGTGTTGTCCCAAACATGTCCCTACTGTAGGCCATGCCTCCCACCATTATGTTACTCCCTGTAGACACATTCCAAAATGACAGGATGTTAGTTATCTTGCAGGTGTCTGACATACCCTTCCAATACCCCATCCTGGTCATCACTGTGATGCTGTGCATTTAACAGCAAAAATACGTGCACATGTACAGCATGCATTCTGGGTAGGTGTGTTAGATGTGCACATGAAATATACCATAGCCATTACATGCCTGGTGTATTGGCAAGCATCTACATAAACCATACTCATCAGCTACAGGCTGCTGCCTTGGTGGTATACTGGTGAGAACTACATAAGAGGGTGAGTGATGCAAAGTCAGTGGCCACACCTGTGGCATTGCTACAGGGTGGGTGCAGCATTACAATACATCAACAGTACATGTCCACAATACTGCCACAAATGCACATCTGTTTATCACTACTATGCAACAACAAACAATATCTATGACATGTCAGATATGCATGATCTACCTGTACAGATGCGGATGTATACACAACAGTGGTCTACTGATGTGCCCTGTGGCCTTACCTGCATGCTCCTAGGCCAGTGTGTGGGTATCACCCACCTCCACAAAGGTGTCTGCCGGTTGGTGTCTATGTGGACGGGCATGTGGCTGGTAAGGAGCTCCTCCACACCTGTCGGGGGGATGGATGGCATGCTCCCCCTGTGGTGAGGTGATCCCCCAGACTGCAGCATCATGCTGACGAGCATTGCGAAGCAGGTCAGAACAATGATGCCAGACCTGCTCATAACTGCGGTTGTGCAGTCCGAAATCATTGACGTTGTGGACTAGTTCGTTCCGAGGGGCAGTCCACTCCTAATGATCATGGGTGGCCTGGCCAAACAAGACAGGGTAGTGCTGTATGATGTGGTTGACCAGAATGTCATTTTCAGCTGCTGAGTATGCTGGAAGCCATCCATGGGACATCTTAGCCGAAAGACATAAAGATGGACACAGGTGTGAGTAAGTCATGCAGTAAGGTCACCACAGTTCTTAATACACATCACTGTCACCCAACCCACCATATCAGTGACAACAAACTGTACATACAACTCAACAGGTATGGCTACAGCATACCTACCAGTGGGGCAGATATTGTATTGTACCACACTTTGTGCAATGTGCTGGTAGCCATGTTCCCTTTGTGGACACTATCAGTGCTGGCCTGTTACAGACTATTTACCTGCATGCCATTGTCAGGGCCATTATGGTTCCATATATGCCTGTGGTATGCTTGCTATGTGGTTGCTGCACATCTGAAATTCTGTGTTATTGGGGTTATATATGCATGCTGTTGGACATGTTCCAGGATTGTGTAGACTATTACTACCGACATATGTTCTTTAACAGTGACACAATAGCATGCATATGTACTATTAGTCAGCAGAACCACCTCTCCAAACTCATCTGTCCATGTTACCAGGCCACATCACACGTGTGACCCACCCTGGGGCCTCCTCATGTACTGGTCCATCAATACCTTCAGGTGGAACCAACTCAGGGGATGTTGTTCCCCCACCTGGGGGCACGCACAGACATGTCCTTGTCCCCCAAGGTCAGGTCCCGGGGCTGTTGAATAACGGACTCCACAGACACATGTGGGATGTGCTACATCACTTTGAGGCACCCAGTGCACATTCACAGGGTCCACATACTCCTCCTGCTCAACCATCCAGGCCAGGCACCTTCAGGACATGGACTGCTGTTGTGAGTAGCAGTGGGTGGAAGGCTTGTTCCCATTGTGTCCATATTGGGGCCCCATGAGGTGTCCACATCACAGACCACACACACCATCCAGGATCTTAACCCACCACATGCGTCACATACCTCCCCTGAAGGCTGTCCTCTATATCTACCAACCCTTAACACCTCCACAACTATACCTGCCATACTTCCCCATATTCCCATTCCATACTTCACAGAGAAGAGTTATGTGGTCCCAACAAGGGTTCACATGTGACATACCCATCCATGTTGCACACACACTGACAGCAGTAGATATCTGTGTGTACTATTATGTGTGCTGTTTACTCGCACATAACATGCAGCACTGTTGTGGTAATATAGGGAACATGTATTTACATACATATATGTTTGTGTGTGTGTTTGTATATATGTAGACATGCATATAGGTGTGTGTATATATATATATATATATATATATATATATATATACACATATATATATATATATATATATATATATATATATATATATATATATATATATATACACATGGGTATCTGTATATTTGTGGACATACATGTGTATATATATATATATATATATATATATATATATATATATATATATATATATATATATATATATATATATATATGTGTGTGTGTGTGTGTGTGTGTGTGTACATATGCATACCTATATATGGGGTATATTCAGACATCAGGTCCACAACCTCACAACTCCTTCCTGCACAGCTGCACTGTTCTGCCTTGCTACAACACAGTCAGATGCCACATATGGACACAGCCTGACATTAGGGGGTATATGTAGGGCCAGATTGCAGATAACCCTATTACACACCTATGGCATTCCTGCATGTTACAATACAGGTTAACCTGAGTATCCTGCAAGAGGTGGGCTGTGGAACCCACGTGTCCATCATTATGGCATTAATTCCACCACCAGCTATTGGCCACAGTAATATACATACTTGCCAGTACACAACACACACTATGATGACTTACATCTTATCAGTTAGTGCTGCTCTGCACGGTTGACGGGTATGGCCCACTACCCACAGGGACAGACTCTATTGCCCTAAGCAGTTGTTCAGCTGAACATCATTACAACACCTGAAGGCACATATAAATCATTCAACATCATCGAACCCATTATTATGAGCCAAGTACTATGGTCAATTACATGCATATATACTTCACATACCTATTCTGGGAATGAAGACTCTTCTGGATGGTTTGCTTGATGTTTTTTTTTTTTTTTTTTTTGTGCCTTACATGCACTCTCTCTCTCTCTGTCTCTCTCCAGTAAATGGATTGATTTGCTTTGAATAGATTGCAGCATAGCTTTTGTAGGTGATGCACATGATCAGGTGATGGCCTCTGCACCAGTCAGTGTTCTACACTTGCTACCTGCATGCAGCATGCTGTTCTTTACTTCCAATTACCACTGTCATGGCAACCAACTACTATAAATCCCTATATCATGTGGGCGTGGTCCCTTTACCTTTCCTGCATGGTGGACATCCTTCCTGAGTGTGGGCAGCAGTGTTACAGACAGCAGGTAGCAATACCTCTTAAAGGGTACCTGCACACTCAGGCCAGCTACATATTTGTGGGAGGTTCCAGAACTACAGCCAGAGTGTGAGTTGTGTTGTATGCATTGTATAGCTCCAGTGTTACAGGGTTTGTGTGTACATACTAGTTTAACATGGAATGCAGTTTGTCTGCATAGCTCTCAAATGTGTACCTATCCACTTGATGGCCAGAGATATACCTATTATGTTTTGTCTGTCCACCACACAGGTCTTGCATCAGATATATCACTGGCAGTGTGTGTGTTAAGTGCTATCAGTACATGGCTACATCCATTTCTGTTTCTAACTTCATATTGCTAAGAGTATGTTGCAGATTATAAAGTAACACCAGCAACTTGCTTAGTGTATGACAACAGTATTTCACATATGGGCCTGTGTTCCAGCCTCTGTCCTCCCCCTACATACCAGGCTTTGTACATATGATATGCTGTCAGGGGTTGTTATGTAGTGGGCTGTGAGTATGTGAGTATGTCATGCTGCCATTCCTGCCATCAGTCCACTGTTGTTGTGCCCCCCACACATATTGTGGTTTTGTGTCCATATATGTGTAGGCTTCACCTACACAATACATGTGTGCCCTTATGCACTCCAGAGGCCAGTGTATGTAACACTGGTATATGGCCCTGTATTATTCAGTCTATGGGGGATGCACCATAACTAACCTAGGCTGTTACAACATATGGGGGTATCAGGGGTAAGCTGCCTTAAAGTGTCTGGATGTACATTACCATGCAATTCACCTTGGGTAAATACAGGCCTACTGCTTCCTGCCATACAGACTGTTCTATTTGTCAGTGTGATTGTGATGGTGTCAGTTATGCCTTGTTATGTAACAGATACATCCCATTGTGTCAACTGAGGTCCTTACCCTCTAGGGATTGTGTACAGATTGTAGTTAGAGGCTGCTGCACTATACATCTGAATTACTTACTGTTGATTGATTGGTATCCTGTGGCCCAGTCTGTCTTTACTATTGTATAACCTGAAGGCCTCAGCCTGGACAGCAACATATGTAAACCTTTCCAGTCTACTGCATTAATATAACTGTTTCACAGTTTTATTACTCTGTTTATATGCATGTCAGTGTCTAAACAGCTATATGATATGGCATATACAACTGTAATAGCACACAAATAAAGCTTTCCCATGTATGCAAACCTGTGTGTGGTGTTATATCCTTTGACCTCTCTGTGGGTATATATTGCAGGAAACAATTGTCATTTGTATGGGTGGCTCATACAGTGTCCAGTTGTTAAGGTGGCAACTGTAGGCATAGTGGCTGTTCCGTATTGTGTGCACCTTCTACATATGTATCTTCCTATACATATGTGTGTATATATATATATATATATATATATATATATATATATATATATATATATATATATATATGCATATATGTGTCTGTGTATATGTATCTTAGGAATGTTGAGTGCTTCCACATTGTACATTCCTTATGGTAGCCAGACTGTGCTGCATGAAATGTTACTGATACCAGCCAGATATCATACACATGGGATGGAGTACTGTTAACATCTTGTGCCCATGTTGTGTCAGGTCTTGGTTATGGGATCTGCAACAGTTGGTATTGTATTGCAGGGCAGACATGTTTGGCTGTGGGGGAGATATATATATGTACAAGACATATGTTGTTTGGGCCCCCTTACCCCCATTAACAGTGCATGTGGACATATATGTTTTTGTTATGCTCCCTTTTATATCTATAGATGTATGTCTGTATATACCAATACACACACACACACACACATATATATATATATATATATATATATATACATATGCTTACATATATATATATATATATATATATATATATATATATATATATATATATATATATATATATATATATATATATATACATACAGATGTGGACATATATATCTATGGATGTATGCATATGTATGTATATATGTTTACATTTATATATGTATATATATATATATATATATATATATATATATATATATATATATGTATATATATATATATATATATCTACATATTTAGATATGTTATATCTATTTAGATATTAATATATATACACACACGTATACATCTACATGTTGACATACATTTCTTGTACTGTTGAATGACTGGGCTTGATGTTATGTTTGTGAAAACATCAAGGTTATGTATATTTGACATGGCTTAGTGGTAAATCACTTTGTCTACGGTGTGAATGGTCTTGGGTTTGAGCCGTGTAAAAACTTCATTTTGTTGCTGGGCAGAGCAAGGGCCATTGGATACAAGGTGAGTAAGGCACTTTTAAGCAGTTGTAAGTGGGTTTGCACAGGTTTGCGTGGAGGTAAGCACTGCTAACTTCTGGTTACAGTTTCTTATGCTCAGCTTCTAAATTGCTTAACCTGTGTAGGCACTGCTTACCCCCGTGCAAACAAGCTTAAACCCTCTTACTGCTGCTTAAATGTGCTTACTCCTGCTTACCCCCGCTCTAATTTCTTTAAAAGAAAAGAATAAAGGGTTGATAGGAAAGTGGTAAAAAAGGGGCACAAAGAGGGAAAGACAGTAGGGAAAATAGCTAGGGATGTGGAGGAGGATGTAGGGAAGGTCCATAGCTGCCCATTTCTTCTACAGCAACAGCTGTGCATATACACTGCAGTTGGAGGTAGATTTGGATACTCATACCCCTGAGATAGGGGTGAGGACAACAATAATATGTTGTGATTCCAATTAGACCATATTACATGTGTCCATTGGACATGTGTGTGAAATGGATAGCTATGTATGGGGCGATATTGTTTTTGGGAACAGATTGTCCTTTTTTTTTCAGGTGAGAGTGGGATGTTGGGGAGGGATAGTAGGTACATTTGGAGAGGTAGGTTGGGTAGGTTAACAGACACAAAAAACAAGATGCATACAGAGGCAGTATATAACACATGTGGGGGTAAACACCTTGATGGGGAGGAGTGTTGGGAAAATGGGAAACCCATGAACCCCCTAGTGCAAACAGTGGGACTGAGAACCCCACCCATGGGCATTCACCACTGCACCTTCACAGCCCCGAAGGTGGCTGTGCTGGGGGCTGAGTCAAAGAGCCAAGCCGACCCTCTAGTCATGACATGCAGCCCTCAAGCTGGCATAGCAGATCTCCAAACTGCTGACTGAGCTCTTTACGCACCACAACTTGGACCTGGTGATGGGTGACAAGTTCCTGTCTGTGCCCATTCCCGGGGGTGGTGAGCCCCATTCTTCTGACGCAGTTCCACCAAAAGGTGGTGCAAGACCAATGGATGAGGAGGTCCCGGGTTGGGCCCCAGATATGCTGGTGCCCGGTGCTACGGCCAGCTGAGGTAGGACAGGTGGGTCTATTGGCACCCGCATTCTCATACATGCTATGGTGTTTATGGTTTATCAACATATCTCGGTTAGTAATGATCAACACATTCCAGGATTAGGTTTAACATCATGCATAGATATTCCCATTAACCCAGACACCAGATATGGAACAGTTGCACAGCATACAGAACACATGCATATATGGGACCACAGTGGTATTAACCACAGCATGCAGGTACATTGATGGCACCATGCCACCAATGCTGGGGTATTTCAACACAGCACATGCATAGAAACAGATTTAAATAATTATCAAACAATAGGACATATGTCTCAACATTACAGTGGAGTCATCTCTTACCAGTTGAGGTGGGTATTTAGTGTATTGTTGGAGATATGGTGCGGGGGAGAGAAAGATGTCAATTAACAACTAGTATATTTCTGTAATTCACATTACCTTCCTAGTCAGTGATGTTATCTGTACCTTACAAGTATTACTACACTACCCTATTGCCTTAGTTTGGACAGTGATATGGCTGTCAACATCTATATACATGAACTGGTTTTACCTGCAGTATACACCTCTTACCTGGTATACCTGTGGAGGAATTGTTTGTTAACACTAATTAACTGTTTCTACACATACTCCCAGATTGCAGGTTGATGTTATGCACATACCTGTCCATCTCTTTTTGCAGACTCTGGCCACGTCTTGAACACATGCTAGTGAACCGGGACATATGTAGACTATTACCCTCTTCAACCTTTAGTGGCTTACAGCACTCTTATATAGGATTTCCTTGACTGTTATATTATGTAGCACATTGTAGGTGACAGTGATTAGTGATACCTTATTATTCAGAGCAACTGCGACACTCACAATGCCATACAATACCAGAGTAAACAGTACCAGTCCAGGGTATCAAGCTTTTATTTCTCGGCACAATACTCATATCAGACGTACCTGTGGGAGGAAAGTTTGTTAGCACTACCTGAATGTTGCCACACAAAGTACCAGATTTCACATTAGTATTATGCACATACATCTCACTCTGTTACTGTACACACTCTGGTCACCGCTTGACAACATGGAGGTTTAGATGGGACATACATGGCTTATTATTCTCATAACATTTGGGGAGTTGCTAGTGTGACAGGTTTGTTCTTATAGATATGTGTCAATCAGTTGTATTTCCTGTTTGCTGTCTAAACATCTGGGATCATCCCACTGATTTCCCAGGGGGACAGATTGACAGGCAGCAGATATGGGCCAATATACTGGACATTCTGGACTTATCTGTACAGTTGTGGGGTATGATTCTGTATGCAGCCTATGTCCACTCCCAGGATTCAGACCATGGCTGTGTCTGCTAAAACTAAAACACTGTCCATCACAGTTGTGTGTACTATATAGATATTGCTGTATATCTCTTATCTGATTTCTGTCTTCTACTTCTCCTGTGGTTTTACATTCTGACCTTGTATTACAACACTCTTATACAGGACTTTCTAGACAGTTATATTATGTAGCACAGTGTGGATGACAGTGATGAGTAATACCTTATTATTTAGAGCTACTGCAACATTCACAATGTCATACAATACCAAAGTAAACAGTACCAGTACAGGGTATCATTCTTTTATTTCTGGGCACAGTGTTCATATCTGATGGACCTCTGGGAACAATGTTTGTTAGCACTATCTGAATGTTGCTACACAAAGTACCAGATTCCACATTACTATTATGCACTTACATCTCACTCTGTTACTGTAAACACTCTGGTCACAGCTTGACAACATGGTGGTATAGATGGGAAATACTTATCGTATTACTCTCATAACAGTTTGGGGAGTTGTTAGAGTGACAGGCTTGTTCTTATAGATGTGTGACAATCAGTTTTATTTCTTGTTTGATACCTATACATCTGGGATCAGATTTCCCAGGGGGACAGACTGACAGGCAGAACATATGGGCCAATTTACTGGAAATTCCAGACATATCTGTACAGTTATGGGGTATGATTCTGTATGCAGACTACTGCCACTCCCAGGATTCGAACCATGGCTGTGTGTGCTAAAAATACAACAATTCACATCTCAGCTGCATGTGTTAGTTGGATTTTGTTGTCTGTCTTTTCACTGTTTTCTGTCTATGTTAATAGGTAGAAACTAGGCTATCTGCCCGAAGGCATTTATAAGCCTAGCCAGAATGTGTTGGCTTTTGCCTTCCCCTTAGATTCGTTCCCTATGCCTCTGTCCAGCAGAAACATTGAAGTGATCCCTGGGGTAAACTTTCTGTTTCCCATCCACTTGTCAAGGTTTCTCTTGAAGAGGGTTAGCAAGGAGCTCTGCCTAATATAGACTGGAATCTTGTTCCAGAGCATGGGAAGTCTCTGGGTCAGGAATCAATCCCTCCAGCATGTCCAATTTATTGTTGTGGTGAGGTTTAGATCCCTGGAGCATTGTGCTCGAGGGGATATTGTTTTCTTTAGGTGGAGCATGTCCATCAATTCTGGGTTGGACATGGCTTTGTATGTCAGGCAGAGATCATCTCTGAGTAGGCGGTATGCAACCAAGTACAGCTGGAGTTTCTTCAGTCGAGCTGCATAGGGCATCTGCTTGAAGCCAGTGATCCTCTTGGTGAGGTACTTCTGTGATCTTTCCAGTTGCTGCAGGTGTCTTGTAAGGTACATCACAAATGGAACATTGTACTCTATGATAGGTCTGATGAGTGATGCGTAGAGGGGCCTAATGACCTCTTTTGATCTGGATGAAAACCCTTTTGTGATTAGGTGGGCCACATAGAAGGATTTTCTAACCATTTTGGCAATGTGATTATCAAAGGAGAGCTTACTATCTACTTGGGTCCCCAGATCCCTTATTACATCTTCCATATTTAGGGAGCTACATCCTGTGTGGTAGTTTGTGGATACTTTGTTTTTTCCAAAGGGGGTGACTATGCATTTTTTGGTATTTAGCGTGAGGCCATGGTTTTGACACCAGGTATCTGTCTCAGTGAGTCCCTTTTGGAGGATGTCTGTGTCAGCCGGAGAGTCAATTATAGCCCCTAGTTTGCAGTCGTCTGCGAACTTGGTCAGCCATAGTCCTCCTATGCTTGCCTGTACCTCTGAGAAGTATATGCCGAATAGGAGGGGTCCTAGGACTGAGCCCTGGGGAATGCCAGTTGTAACTGGTTTAGAGTCAGACCTAGCTCCCGCAACCTTTACCATGTGGGTTCTGTCTGTGAGCCAATTGGCAACCCATCTCATGACTTCTTGGGATTTTACTCTTTTCTGTACTAGTTTCCTCCTTCTATTGTATACCTTGTTTATGGCAGGGGTCCACCAGACTGGTTTCCTTTTCTTGGAGGAGTGAGTCTTGGTTTCGTTTGGGATAGCATGATCCATGCATTTTTGTAGGTGCCTGTAGAGTGCATTAGTAAAGGATTCTGCAGCTTGGACAGTGTTATCCATTAGCATGGGAGCTTTGAAACTTCCCACCTCGGTCTTAAGCAACGTGAAGTTTGCTTTTGAAAAGTTTTTTATGATGGTTTCTTTGACCAGGGGTGGTGGCGGAATGTGGATATCCAGAGTGATTAGTTTATGGTCAGATCTAACCAGTGAGGGATTGACCTTCGGTGTGGAACACCGGTCGCCCATGTTGGTGATGACCAGGTCCAATATGTTGTCACCTCTGGTGGGGCTATTGACCAGTTGATCCAGGGTGTATAAATTCTAGGAAATGTTGGGCAAGGGAGTTTGTACTTGAGTAGTTCTCCCAGTTAATGTTTGGGTAATTGAAATCACCCAATATGTGGGTCTTTGGTAGGACCTTTATGTTTCCCAGTGTTTCCAGGAATGTGGAGTGCGGGTCCTGGGACATGGTGGGTGATCTGTAGCAAGATATAATTTGAATAGCAGTTTTGCCCATTGTTAGTTGCATGTGGATGATCTCTGAAGCATCGTGCTGCACCACTAACCTGGAGGTGAGGGTATCCTTGATGAATATGGATACCCCCCCGCCTTTTGTATTTTGGTCTGGGTTTTGCGGCCAAAATGTATGGTATGAGTAGTAGCCTGGTAGTGCTGGGGCGCCCTCTGGAGCCTTAAACCAGGTTTCTGTTACTGCACATATATCACTTTTCTCCATACTGAGGAGTGCCTCGAGTGTGTGC